>NC_025696.1:248190-263390 GCF_000633955.1 Camelina sativa | reverse complement strand
GTGACTCGTAAAGCAATGTTGGATCCCCTTGAGGTTCATCTGCTGGATTTTCCAAATATTGTTATAAAGGGAAGTGAACTCCAGCTTCCATTCCAGGCTTGTCTTAAAATAGAAAAATTTGGTGATCTGATTTTGAAGGCCACAGAGCCGCAGATGGTCCTCTTCAATATCTATGATGATTGGTTGAAGACTATTTCTTCGTACACCGCCTTTCAAAGACTCATTTTGATCCTTCGTGCTCTTCATGTAAATAATGAGAAGGCAAAGATGTTATTGAAGCCCGACAAATCTGTAGTCACTAAGTCACATCACATCTGGCCCTCTCTCACTGACGACCAATGGATGAAGGTACCCTTTGTGCCACCTTTCAAGTAGTGTTTCATTGTATTCACTGATTAGACTGCCTGATCTTTGCATCTGCAGCTTCTACTTTTGAATTAAATTATATAGCTCTTTTCTTTATTCAGTGTAGTTATCCCCCTTCCTGACTATCATCTGATCTGATGATTCACTGTTATATATTCAGGTGGAGGTAGCTCTTAGAGATCTCATTCTTTCTGACTACGCGACAAAGAACAGCGTGAATACGTCAGCTCTGACGCAGTCAGAGATCAGAGATATAATACTTGGTGCGGAGATTACTCCACCCTCTCAGCAGAGGCAACAGATAGCTGAGATTGAGAAACAGGTACTTGTAACTGCCACTCATCTCAAAGGTTCTAGGAACAGGATATTTATAGATTAGTTTTATATTGGTTACCCTAAAAAATATGTTTTCTACTGCAGGCAAAGGAAGCAAGCCAGCATACTGCAGTCACGACAAGATTCACAAATATTCATGGTGATGATCTGATTAGCTCCACCATTACTCCGTACGAGCAGTCTCTATTCTGTTCCAAAACAGACTGGCGTGTGCGCGCAATTTCAGCTACTAACCTCCACCTCCGGGTCAACCACATATACGTGAACTCAGACGAGATAAAGGTACGAAGTCAAATTCGCTCAGACTCACTTATTCAAATTAAGTAAGTAGAGTGTCCCTAAAACGTATTTGTTTGTTGTTCCCAGGAAACCGGATACACGTACATTATGCCAAAGAACATATTGAAGAAGTTCATATGCATAGCAGATCTTCGAACTCAAATTTGTGGATACTTATATGGGATGAGTCCCCCAGATAATCCCCAAGTGAAGGAAATCCGTTGTGTTGTGATGGTGCCGCAAAGGGGAACTCACCAGCAAGTTCTCCTACCGTCATCTCTTCCAGAGCATGATTTCTTGGATGATCTAGAGCCCTTGGGATGGATGCACACACAGCCTAACGAGCTTCCTCAGTTGTCACCAGAGGTATGCATAGATACATACACATTCTTTCCGAATTACAGACTTTACACTCAACAACTAATTTTTTTGTCATGGTTTGCTATAGGATGTGACCTCTCACTCCCGTGTTCTGGAGAATAATAAGAAATGGGACGGAGAAAAATGCATCATACTGACATGCAGTTTCACTCCTGGTTCCTGCTCTTTGACATCATACAAGCTGACGCAAGCCGGATATGAATGGGGACGGTTGAACAAAGACACAGGCAGCAATCCTCAGGGTTACCTACCTACCCACTACGAGAAGGTTCAGATGCTCTTGAGTGACCGCTTCTTCGGTTTCTATATGGTGAGAACACCTTGATTGTTGTGTGTTTGTCCTTGTTTTGATATTTTTATTTTATGTAGTATTGAAATGAGACACATTGTTGAATGATAGGTTCCTGAGAACGGACCCTGGAACTACAACTTCATGGGAGTGAAGCACACGCTGAGCATGCAATACAGCTTGAAACTCGGAACCCCGATGGAGTTCTATCACCAAGATCATCGACCCACTCATTTCCTAGAGTTTAGCAACATGGAGGAGGATGGCGGTCATGACCCCGATCGTGAGGACACTTTTGCTTAAGACTTTTATTAGACGTATGATTTAAATTAGTGTGCAAATTGTAGATAATTATTACACTATAATTCCCTCTGTATAGGTTTTGATGTGAGGTTTTTTGCCTTTGGAGAGTCGCTCCATTGCTTGGTCGATTTTTTTTGTTATTATTTTCTTTATTATTACTTTTTAATACCTGCATGCCTCACATAAACTTGCTTACTCTTTCTAATTGTCAGTATGAAGTTAATCTTTTTATACGATAATCATCTTTTTTTAGAAATGTGCCTTGGTAAAATTACTTCAACTATATACAATTTCACATACATGCATTGCTGATTTTTGTTCATTATGGCTTCAAATACCATCTTGTTCAATTATATCTAACATGACCCGTTGCTCTTGTGATTCTCTTTTACTTTTTACCATTTGTATAATCTAGAACCCAACTCTTTAGTCTTTACAATTGTTTAAAATGTCGATGAACACATTTTGATTGGCTTTAAACAGAAAATAATGCTCAAATACTATGGATACATTTGGATTTCTTTCTGAATAATTGAATTACTCTGTTAAAATAGTTCTTGTTGTCGTTGTTAGAGAACTCAAAATCTAGCATTCTGAAATTCCCAACAAAATATTTCTTCCTATATGCGCTTTTATCATTGATCAAAAACTCAAATTTTGTGGTGACATTGTCAGAGACCAATTGAGAAACTAACCGATGAGATGTCTCCACATTGTTTTACTTTTGTTGGAGCTAAGTACTGTCCACATTTCAAACCATCCGTAAAATTTGGACATCAACCTTTGTGTTTACTTCTAAAATAGTAAAAATGATCTCTTCGTCCATGGGTCCTTTACATTCAATATATCTCTGCCAGTTTATGTTATGTAAACAATGCAGTTGTATGCTCAGAGAATATGTCAACATCCAAGATCTGGATTAGTCGGGATATTTTAAGAACGTCGTCTCTTTTTTTATGAAAAAAAAAAAAAGAATTCAACATAAAACAATTTTTGATTTAATCAATGTGGAACCATATACAGTTCACATATTTATCGCATGTCACCTAACAAAATAATAATACCGCAAAACTCACTCCATGTGGGACTATTTCTTGGTTGCCCGCCCCAACATTAGATTTTTTTTTTTAAAACTACTTGCTACTTTTTTCTACATGTATATTTATTGCTACCTAAGATAGGGTTTTTTTTTTTTAATTTTTATATAAAGATAGGGTATATCTTTCTTAATCATATATACGATTATTTTGAGCAGTAAATCTTTTTCACGTCGATTACATGTTTTCTTTTACTAAAAGTCAATGTGTGTTTTCTAAAAATAATCTGATTATTCTTTTATAATTTGTATTGCGCTGATAGGTTTAAACTCAAATATGAATTTGTTATATTCACATAAAAGAGTACACCGTTACCATTCTTTTCTCACAGTAATTATAATTAAAATATTTATACACATCATACGAGTAGACATAATAAACCAAGTGCAATATACTACAACAGATCTATTTCACCAAAAAATATATATATAACAGATTAAGCTCTATATATTGGAAAAAATATTAAATAATAAACATCTATATCTCATCTTTTTTCTTAAATTAGCGATCATATATATATAATTTCAAAGGAAGCATATAGTCGCTATAGGTTATATTCCCCGATCGACTACACTCCCCATCTACACAATTACGCTATTTATTACATGTTTTCGAATTTAAGAAAATGAGCCTTATTATTTGGTGATCGCATGCAAGTAATTCTTCTGAAGATGATTAATTACACCGGAAGATATGAATATAACGACTTTCAACTTCAGCCTCTTATTGTACAACTGTCCAAAGCCATCGTATTAATGTGCGTGGATGAGTAGGTAGAGCTTTAATATATTGGACATAATGATATGATGTTATCTCTCACATATCATTTGACTTAAGTCACTTAATCGTAAGCTTGTAAAACCTAGCAAACCGAACTACAATTAATCGTTTTCATACATATATATAATCACGTCTCTCGATTTGAATTTAGTCGGACTAGCTAATTTGCATGCACCCACACATATATGCCAATTATGCATCAATATGCATTCTTGCTTGTTATCTAGTTGCTAGGTTTTTCGTGTTTCTTAATTAAGTGTTCTTCGTCTCTTCTTTCATTTCGAACTAAACGAAATTTCACCAAGAAAGAACAAATACTAGTAGGTTTTTGAGCTGGCTGCATTAATTGAAGGGCCTTGCCAACTTCAAAGTCGAAGTAGATTGATGATAAATATTACTAACTTCTCTCTCCGCTAACCAATAATGCCAATAAATCAAGCCTCCTGAATCCTGATCCCTGACCAATTTCGTTGCTTTATACTTATTTTTTGTTTTTTAAAAATATACGGTTCGTTGGTTAAAACGGTAGATCATGGCTGCATGGTACAAAGAATTAATATGGAGTAGACAAGAACTACAAGCCGACAAGTAGTGTGGCTATCTTTTTTTTTTCTTTTCTCCCATGAACATTTAAGTTTCTCTTCTAACCATAATGTGGTGACTCGCTTCAATTTTCGGTTATATACACACGCACTTTTTAGTTCATTTCCGTTTTGTTTTTTCTTTTTCAGATAAACCTATATCGCTTATGTGTGAGAGGGAAAAGAAAAAAAGTTACACAATACATGCATGTTCATCCTGCAAACTCTCTACCAATAAAATTAACCATATATATATATATATATATATATATATATATATATTTGTGGCAAAAAAAGTTCTACGCATGTGTCTCGTGCAATATCGTTGATGAGAGAAACAAAAAGTAAATTTGAATGCCGTTGTCGTATTAAGGAAAATAAAATAAAAAAGTCAATAGGCTTCAACCACCCTGCATGAAAAATATCATAAAGTACCTTATAGACGAAAGTAACAACGATAAGATGGACACCATACATTTATTTAATAAATGATACAAAAATAATAGAACCGCCGAATCCAATTATTGTTGGTAAAGAAATAAAAAGGTTAATTAGGAAGTCGTAATTATTAAGATCCCAACTTCAAAAAAAATCTTTGATAATAAGACCATTATATAAACGAGTGGAAGTCTCAATATGATCATATCACCTTCTCCCACTAATACTCTATATATATCATATAGTTTCTTTCTTCTAATATACTTTAATTTTTCAGCAAACGAAAGACAAAGTGTGTCAGAGATCTCAGAGGGTGTGAATCCCAATGAGGATCTTAGCCGAACCTCGAGGTTCGGTTCCGTGCCTCCTCCTTCTCGTGTCGGTTCTCTTATCAGCGACTACTCTCTCAGTCGCTCGTGTCGTCGAAGTTGTCGGTTACGCCGAGAGCAAGATCAAAAACCCCCATGCATTTTCAGGCAACTTAATAACCCACCTTAATAACTTTTGTAATGTATAGTTCATTTCTTTTTTCTTCTTGTGATTGTTTGATCAACGTGCGTGTGATATTTTTTTTGTTATAGGACTACGAGTGACGATCGATTGTAAGGTGAATAAAGGCCATTTTGTTACAAAAGGTTCGGGAAACATTGACGATAATGGAAAGTTTGGTTTAAATATTCCTCATGACATTGTCACCGACGACGGAGCTTTAAAGGAGGAGTGTTACGCTCAGCTTCACAGCGCGACAGGAACCCCTTGTCCGGCTCACGACGGCCTCGAGTCAACCAAGATTGTGTATATATCCAAATCCGGGGATAAACACGTTTTGGGTCTCAAACAAAACCTGAAGTTTTCACCCGAAATTTGCGTTTCGAAATTCTTCTGGCCTATGCCTAAGTTGCCTCCTTTTAAGGGCTTTGGTCATCATTTCCCTTTACCTCCGCCTTTGGAACTTCCACCTTTTCTCAAGAAACCATGTCCACCTAAATACAGTCCTCCTGAGGAGGTTCCACCCCCGGTTCCCGTTTACGAGCCGCCGCCAAAGGTAGAAGTCCCGCCTCCGGTTCCCGTCTACGATCCACCGCCAAAGAAAGAAGTTCCACCACCTGTCCCCGTTTACGAGCCACCACCAAAGGTAGAACTTCCACCGCCGATTACTAAGAAGCCCTGTCCACCTAAACCGCCGAAGATTGAGCACCCACCTCCGGTACCAGTTTACAAGCCACCGCCAAAGGTAGAGCTTCCACCGCCCATCCATAAGAAGCCATGTCCGCCTAAGGTGGAGCACCCACCTACGGTTCCGGTCTACAAGCCGCCACCAAAGGTAGAGCACCCACCTACGGTACCGGTTTACAAGCCACCGCCAAAGGTCGAGCACCCACCTACGGTTCCGGTACACAAGCCACCGCATATCCCCAAGAAACCATGTCCCCCTAAGGTCGAGCTTCCACCTCCGGTACCGGTTTACAAGCCACCACCGAAGAAAGTTGACCCACCGGCGCCGGTTCCAGTACACAAGCCGCCGCCAAAGATAGTGGTACCACCGTCGATACCAATCTACAAGCCGCCGAAGAAACCGTGTCCGCCGAAGAAAGATCTTCCACCGCCGGTTCCAATATACAAGCCGCCGCCGAAGATAGAGCATCCACCAATCTACATACCACCTGTTGTGATCCCGAAAAAGCCGTGCCCTCCGCCGATACCAGTGGTGGTGATACCAAAGAAGCCATGTCCGCCACTTCCACCGCTTCCTAAGTTCCCGCCTCTTCCTCCAAAATACATTCACCACCCCAAGTTCGGGAAATGGCCTCCGTTGCCTTCACACCCTTGAGAAACTTCTTATAATACGTATATATATATATATATATATATATGTACGTAATCGTATACTTGATGTATAATCAACGTGTTGCCTTTTTTAATTGTTATCTTTGCATGTGTTTAATATTCTCTTTTGTTGTTGGCTTTTATATATATCGCTGAGTTATCTTCTATGTGTAGACGACTGTTTGTTTGTTTATATTCCCATTTCCCAGCATACAATCTTCCAACAATAATATTATTTGATAATGATACGTTCAGCTTAAGGCCGTGTGATCAATGTAATTAACAATTTGCAATCATGTTTCAGAGGTATGTAAAATGAAGTTTGATAGTAAAAAAGAACATATTGGAGGGAGATGGTCAAAAGTGCAAATCTTTCATTAGATTAGATATAGTATGTGCGTCCAGTGCGTGCATGAGCCTATTTTGGTATTCGACTCATCAATCTACCGTACGTTGTTGTAACAAAACCCAATAATTTGGTATTCGACTTTTCCATGGATCCGAAAATATTGACTAACATAAAATTGTGGGAGAAACATCCAATGGGCTTTAGGCCTTTAATATTCGTGGCCCAAAGTGAATTATTTTTCAATTTTGAAAAGCGCCAAACAAAAAAAAAAAATTAAAATCTGAAGAAAAAAAAAAAGTCACAAATACTGTAATTTTTTCATCTCTCGTCTCTCTCTAGGCTCTAGGGTTTAAGCGCTCTGGAACTGGTCTTTCACTAAGCTCTTTCAATGGCGAACCCTAAATCCGTCGATCCGTCTCTCTGGTGGGATCCGTTCGACTCTCTTCTCACCGACCTCGAGAATGCTTCTCTCTCTGATGACCTTCCTCAACCCATCGTACGTAATCTCTCTCTCTTCCTCTTCGTATTCGTATAGTTATGGGTCTTATTTTGGGTGCGTTGATACAATATTTTGGTTTGCAATCTCAATTTTAGGCGAAGAAGTTGGAGGAAAACCACGCGTGGTTCGTCGGAAGTGTGTCGATGTTCAAGTCACCGAGTGAGAAATCAAAAGAAGCTTTGAATTCGCAAGTGGTCAAGATTAAGGAGCACCAGTTGGTGATTAAGCCCGAATTGAAAGACAAAGCACTTCGAATTAGCTCTCATCTGGTTTGTTTCTCTTTCATTCTCTAATTTCACTATATTGTATTGGCCTTTTCATGTCGACCTCAACTCAAGCCATGTAGGTTTTTCATGTATAACCTGTGCTTTAATTTCGAATTATTGCTATACCTTGACTAAGGCTCAGGGGTATGAGTGATAATTATTATATAAAATTTCTGTAATCTTGGCCAGAATCTAGATGAAATCCAATCTTATATCCTCGTGGAAAGATCTATGGATCAGGAATATGGAACCTCTGACTCCGTTGCTCAAGATTTCATTGACGTGGTTAGTAGCTTACGTGTGTCTGCTTCCTTTCAAAATTCTTTGTGGTTATTTACGTTATATTCTTTGTAGTAAGTTCTATAGCTCATTATAGTGAAATGTTGCTGTTCTATATTTTTTTACCAATGACTTTACTTTAATTCTTCAGCTTTCTTGCTAACTCTTTTGTTGTCCTTCTGTTTCAATGCTATTCTTGAAGATACTGCTTCAGTATTACATGGAGCGCCAGTGCCTACTAAAGTGTACAAAGCGTATTCTCATACATTCCTGTAAGTTGTGATTTTGTTGTTCCCTATTTTTCCAGTCTCTCCTAGTTTCAAATGGCTTAATACATGTGGGCATCTATAGTTGTATATACAGTTGCTATTAACAAAACAATAGCTTATTTTCCGATGCTGGGGATACACTTATAAAATTCCNATACCAATCTACAAGCCGCCGAAGAAACCGTGTCCGCCGAAGAAAGATCTTCCACCGCCGGTTCCAATATACAAGCCGCCGCCGAAGATAGAGCATCCACCAATCTACATACCACCTGTTGTGATCCCGAAAAAGCCGTGCCCTCCGCCGATACCAGTGGTGGTGATACCAAAGAAGCCATGTCCGCCACTTCCACCGCTTCCTAAGTTCCCGCCTCTTCCTCCAAAATACATTCACCACCCCAAGTTCGGGAAATGGCCTCCGTTGCCTTCACACCCTTGAGAAACTTCTTATAATACGTATATATATATATATATATATATATGTACGTAATCGTATACTTGATGTATAATCAACGTGTTGCCTTTTTTAATTGTTATCTTTGCATGTGTTTAATATTCTCTTTTGTTGTTGGCTTTTATATATATCGCTGAGTTATCTTCTATGTGTAGACGACTGTTTGTTTGTTTATATTCCCATTTCCCAGCATACAATCTTCCAACAATAATATTATTTGATAATGATACGTTCAGCTTAAGGCCGTGTGATCAATGTAATTAACAATTTGCAATCATGTTTCAGAGGTATGTAAAATGAAGTTTGATAGTAAAAAAGAACATATTGGAGGGAGATGGTCAAAAGTGCAAATCTTTCATTAGATTAGATATAGTATGTGCGTCCAGTGCGTGCATGAGCCTATTTTGGTATTCGACTCATCAATCTACCGTACGTTGTTGTAACAAAACCCAATAATTTGGTATTCGACTTTTCCATGGATCCGAAAATATTGACTAACATAAAATTGTGGGAGAAACATCCAATGGGCTTTAGGCCTTTAATATTCGTGGCCCAAAGTGAATTATTTTTCAATTTTGAAAAGCGCCAAACAAAAAAAAAAAATTAAAATCTGAAGAAAAAAAAAAAGTCACAAATACTGTAATTTTTTCATCTCTCGTCTCTCTCTAGGCTCTAGGGTTTAAGCGCTCTGGAACTGGTCTTTCACTAAGCTCTTTCAATGGCGAACCCTAAATCCGTCGATCCGTCTCTCTGGTGGGATCCGTTCGACTCTCTTCTCACCGACCTCGAGAATGCTTCTCTCTCTGATGACCTTCCTCAACCCATCGTACGTAATCTCTCTCTCTTCCTCTTCGTATTCGTATAGTTATGGGTCTTATTTTGGGTGCGTTGATACAATATTTTGGTTTGCAATCTCAATTTTAGGCGAAGAAGTTGGAGGAAAACCACGCGTGGTTCGTCGGAAGTGTGTCGATGTTCAAGTCACCGAGTGAGAAATCAAAAGAAGCTTTGAATTCGCAAGTGGTCAAGATTAAGGAGCACCAGTTGGTGATTAAGCCCGAATTGAAAGACAAAGCACTTCGAATTAGCTCTCATCTGGTTTGTTTCTCTTTCATTCTCTAATTTCACTATATTGTATTGGCCTTTTCATGTCGACCTCAACTCAAGCCATGTAGGTTTTTCATGTATAACCTGTGCTTTAATTTCGAATTATTGCTATACCTTGACTAAGGCTCAGGGGTATGAGTGATAATTATTATATAAAATTTCTGTAATCTTGGCCAGAATCTAGATGAAATCCAATCTTATATCCTCGTGGAAAGATCTATGGATCAGGAATATGGAACCTCTGACTCCGTTGCTCAAGATTTCATTGACGTGGTTAGTAGCTTACGTGTGTCTGCTTCCTTTCAAAATTCTTTGTGGTTATTTACGTTATATTCTTTGTAGTAAGTTCTATAGCTCATTATAGTGAAATGTTGCTGTTCTATATTTTTTTACCAATGACTTTACTTTAATTCTTCAGCTTTCTTGCTAACTCTTTTGTTGTCCTTCTGTTTCAATGCTATTCTTGAAGATACTGCTTCAGTATTACATGGAGCGCCAGTGCCTACTAAAGTGTACAAAGCGTATTCTCATACATTCCTGTAAGTTGTGATTTTGTTGTTCCCTATTTTTCCAGTCTCTCCTAGTTTCAAATGGCTTAATACATGTGGGCATCTATAGTTGTATATACAGTTGCTATTAACAAAACAATAGCTTATTTTCCGATGCTGGGGATACACTTATAAAATTCCACCCACAATAATGTCCATTTTTTTTTTTTCGATTCACAATAATGTCCATTTTCAACTGCTTTTTGCGTTTGCACAGTATATGCGGCAAGAGAGGAAAGTGCAATCAGCGAGGAAGCTGTAAAGCTGATCTCAGATGGGCTTGAAAGACGACAATCTTCAGTTCTTGAGGACCTTTTGTCCTCTTGTTTTCCACAGAATATGGTATGTGTTCTGAGTCCAAGCCCTTCTTTACATCTCATTTGATCTTATTATACTTAGGCCTTAGATTCTACTCATGTTAAGCCATTGCTTCTATCATTCAGTTTAACATATCTGGTCCATATCTGATTTTCTCTAGATTTTATTTTGGTAGGATGTCAATCTATTCACTTTGTGGGCGGAGGAGACACTAATTGAGGACAATTTGATTTTGGATATTCTCTTCCTTCTTTACCATGAATCATTTTGCACTTGTAATGGGGAAAGATGGAGAAAACTGTCTTCGTTCTATAAGGTATCTCGAGTCACTAGCCACATGCCTGAGACTGGTTCCATTTTTTCTGTAACCAACCTTATTTACTTATAAGTGCTGTGTTGCAGGGGATTCTTTCAGGTTCATATAATTTTAGAAAGCTGGCTGTGTCAGCTGAAGCACAACATTCTGCATGTCGTGTGCAAATTCTGTTGCTGATGATTCTTATAGACACATTGGATATGGAGAATCTGTTACAAATGGTTCACGACGGAGTACCTTTCAGGTTTGTTTAACTAATTCACGAGGAAAAGTGCACAGATAAAGTTAAAACTTTCTTCAAATAGGATACAAAACCAGCAACTGGCCTAATCCTACTTTCTCTTGAGTATCTGTCGATTTTATCTAAAGTTTCTGTTTTTCTTGTAAGGTCTGGAACTTGTGTCTTTTCCATTGTTGATGTCCAAGAGATGGATGCAACAATCTCAAGCCTCAACACTTTTGAAGTAAAAGAAGCAGGACCCCTCGTCCTGGCATGGGCAGTCTTTCTGTGTCTTGTATCATCTCTTCCTGGGAAGGAGGAAATTCCTTTCCTGATGGTATGAAAGTGAGACTACTTCCATTATCTAGTCAGAAGACACATATTATTCATGTATATGTATTTAATTTTACTTGATTACCAGGATATTGATCACGTGAGCTATGTTCAACAAGCTATCGAGGCAGCATCCTTGAGTTATTTCCTTGAAATCCTTCAAAGTAATGTGCTGAATGATTTCGATGTAAGTTAAGAGATTAAAATTCCAGATACCGAGCTTAACTTTGCGTTTTCTTGAAAGTGGCACTTATTTCTCTATCAGTCAATGGTGTGACTTTTACTTTACCAATCCTCTACAAATTTTCTTCATGTTATCCTCCACTAAGTTGATTCTGTCATTATTTTCCACTTTTCCAGGGACCAGTCTCTGGTTATCGTAGTGTCTTGAGGACTTTTATTTCAGCATTTATTGCGTCTTATGAGATCAATTTTCAGGTATAACTCCATTAACTGTAGATGATAAATTATATAATTATGAAGTGTTTCAAAATCTTACTCATCTCTACATTTTTGGCAGCTGGACGATGCCATCCTCGAGTTGATACTAGACATCCTCTGCAAGGTTTATCATGGAGAGGTAACTTATATATGCATGTTGTGCCCAACTTTTTCCTCTATGTTACGCATTTATAAATGCTCATTTTGTGCCTTAATTATTTAGGAGTCACTCTGTAATCAGTTTTGGGATCGAAAGAGTTTTGTTGATGGCCCTATCCGGTGTCTCCTCTTTGATCTGGAGATTGAATTCCCATTCAGAAGTGCTGAACTCATTCGTCTCTTGTCGTCCCTGAGTGAAGGCAGATGGCCTGCTGAATGTGTGTAAGTAGTACTTGGAAATTTATATGGAAATTTTCTATCTAGATGAGAGCAATGTTCTGCATCTAGGCAGGATACTCTGCATTCATCAATCTAAGCTTCTTTCTTGTCTCAGTTATTTTTTTTAATTTACTGATTGCGAACCATCACCCTACTGCGATCTGATGTGCTTTTTTTTTGTGTGCAGATACAACTTTCTGGATAAATCAGTCGGGGTCTCAACTTTATTTGATATTACTAGTGACTCTCCGACGGATGATGCTTGCCAACTTGTTGAAACTTCCCGACCGGTGCATATTCCAGGTCTTGAAGGTTTAGTTATTCCCAGCAATACTCGTGGGCGAATTCTGAGAATAAACAGTGAAAATACTGGCCTTGTACGGTGGGAGGTAAATGATATCATCATTCTTTGAAAATCCTATTCATTAAGAGACTCCTCCAATGTTATAATATTTATTGCTGTTAATTGTTTTAGTTTGAGATATACTGATTTATGAAATACATTTTCCTTTCCAAGTATTCGCTATCCGGCATAATTGTGTTGATCATCCGTTTGGCCAATGGACTCTACATTGGTAACAATCGTGAAGCTTTTGTGACTCTAGAGCTGCTTCGTCGAATGGTGACATTTAACAAGGTAACTGCATTGCTCCATTCTCATTTATTATGAAGTAGGGATTGCTTTAGTATTTGTACACCATGAGGTAGATATGGCCTTGTCTTCCTTTAAATCAGTTCGTCTCTTGACTGTTTTCTCAATATTTGAAACTAAGGCTGTATGTCTGGACGCTCTTACGTCATAAAATATGTATCCTTATTTTTTCTCTGACCAGGTTCTGTAAATTGATCTCAGGCTGTATGTTTCTCCTTACTGAATATCAGCCACTTCTTTTATGTTCACGAATCTTATGTAAATGGGGAGATGGAAAGTGATGTGAGGTGAAGTATTTGCAATATATTTCTCTCTTACATCCTCTTTTCCAGAGTGCTTGAAAATTATATATATTTTTTGTGTTTTTTTTTTCAGGGTGGTTGATATAATTTGCAATTCAGTCAGAAGCCTGACTTATGACTCTGGTGGTGCAGCTGTGATGGCAATGGCTGTTGATATCTTAGCTAAACTTCTGCGATGGTAATATTTTGTGATGCTTATTCATTTTCTTACTTGGTTATCAAATCTTTTCTTCAGTATTCCTTTTCTAATAATATTATCCACCATGTGCAGTGTCTTTTCATATTATATAGTTTGGAACTTGGTATCAGTTCTTTCTGGAACATTGATAGCTAATTTTATTTTCTCTTTGAGCAGTTCCCCGTCAGATGTTGCTCCCATGGTCTTAAAGGCAAATATATTTGATATAACTTCAGGTTCAGACGTCCCTGACAGTGGCTACAATATTTCATTGAGGTTGGACCTCAAATATGACATACAATGTGCTCTTTCCTAAGTTGGTTCATTTTCTAATATATCTTGCCAATAGTTATGTAAGATACTCATTGTAGCTTACCATGCCTAGTAGATATTTGTTTTTCGTTTCATTTAGAATCATGGTTGTCCACAAGGGAGTAATATTTAACACATTGCCTACACTTCATTGAAACTATTGTCTTAAAGCTTTCATTTGGAGGAATACATCTTTATTGTAAGTACTGTTTTAAAGCTTTTATGTGGAGAAATACCTCTTTGTATAAACAAGGCTTAGATAGACAAAGCTGCATAATTTGTAAATTTTCTTCATCGTTTTGTGCATTCTCTGGCTGCATTCTAGACATTGTAGTTTGTGATGATCTAACTTCAATCTTACTCCTTCTGCTGTTTTAAATTTAAAGCGGAACATGGTCGCTCTCTGGGAAACTTGCAAAGATGATCTTGATTGACTGCGAGAAGAATGATACAAGCTGCCCACTGGTCATATCAGGCAAGTTTGCAGCAGAATTTTGCTTAGTGCGTAATCTACGTGATTGTGGGCTCACATTGTTGGAAATATCTTAGTTCTCTGTATATTTATTTAGCCGCCTGTCTCATTTTTTCCATAATGTTATTATTATTTTATTTTTTTTGTATCTTGCAGTTCTGGAATTTACAATGCAACTTGTGGAGGGGGGACTAGAAAATGATGTAGTTTTTGGTCTAGTCGTTTTCTCGTTACAGTATATTCTTGCTAGTCATGAGTATTGGAAATACAATCATGGAAATATGCGTTGGAAAGTGACACTAAAGGTATGTTTTAATCATTAGCTATAGCTCCCCCTCTCTATTTACCACCTAACGACAGATTAGTTATAAGCTTATTGGAGTCAATGGATTCATAGTTCCTTTGAATATATATTTTCTGTCTTTTCCCTCTGTTTCTGTAGGTCATTGAGGTGATGAGAACATGTCTCAGATTCAGTAAGTTGTCCACAAAGCTGAGGGATGTTCTCCTTGATATATTGCTGCATGATGCCTCTGTTCACAGCGCACTGTTCCGGATCATTTGTACGACTACACAAACTTTAGAGGTTTGAATATGCTGGAATTGTCTTTCTTCTACTTTCCGAAGGGTCTGATGTGCTTTAATTGATTTCATGATATGTTTCCATTGCGGCAGAACCTTTGTTCAAGCCGTTTTGTTGAACCCGCAGAGATTGAAGGATGGCAACTTGCTATAGTCTCCGTTTTGGATGTTTTGAACGTCACTCTCTCCCAATTTTCTGAGGTAAAAGCGTTGTCTTACCTCTAACCTTATTAAAAGCTTTTGCAAGTACA
>NC_025696.1:223897-247110 GCF_000633955.1 Camelina sativa | reverse complement strand
TTGTGGAATTTGATAGTTTGCGATAATTGTTGCAGAGTACACATTCTGCTCTCCCTGTATTTCATCAAGCCATGCTGTCCTCTACAACAAAACCGATCTCAGTTGTTGCAGCTGTCACATCACTGATTTCTTATTTCCGTAATCCTGTAAGGACTTCATCCAAATTCGTAGAAGTTGACGCTTTGACCAATCACATGTCTAAAAGCCAAATATTTTCTGCAGACGATACAGGTTTCTGCTGCTAGAGTGCTGTCAAAGTTATTTGCCTTGGCAGAATCATCACAACTAGTAAGCAATGCAGGCTTTGGTCTAGACAATAAACAGGTTAGAGTTATATCTTTCTTATCTGTTATCTCTTTATGTTCATGTAGTATATTCTGCTGACCATATGTAAGGATGAATGACGGTTTTATCTTTAGATTACAGATTTAAGAAATCCGATTACCGAGATCGTACTTGATCTGTCGGGACAAAATGAAGATCTAGTCGTGGCGACCTTGAAACTACTTACTGTGGCGGCAAGATATCAGGTTGCTTCCCATTCTTTCTTTGATATACTTGTCACAGGCTGTTGGGACTATTTTAATTGTTGTTTGTGCTACGCAGTTGTGCATCTTAAAATCATTTAGATTCTACAGTTTCTCCATACTGAAAAATTGTTTTATTTTAATATCCTTTATCTTCAGCCTGCTCTTTTAGTCGCCATATTTGATTCAAACGAAGACTCAGATGCTGGCAACTTAAACCAGTCCGGCAAAGATGCCTCCTCAATTCCTGACCGGGCTTGTAAATCTCGCTTATTGCACACTATCCTGCAATACGTAGAGAGAGCAACCGATTTTGTTGATAGGTACTTCAAAGTACATTTTAAATCTATCTATTAATCACCTCTGAATTTCTCTATGAAATCTTCGAGATATTAGCCGGTAACATTTACATTATGGTTTCACCTTCTCCAGATACACAAATATATTACTGGGTTTACTTGATTTCCTGAAAACCCTTTGGCAAGAGGCTGGCCAATACGCGGGTATGCTGGAACAGTTCAAGGCATCAAAAAAGTTGTGGCAGCAACTTTCCAACATTATATCACAAGCGTCTAAGCTAAAAGATTCGATGGTTGGAAGTTTAGGCAATAAAGAAATTTCTAAATTGTTTGTGAAATATCAGTGTCAGTCTTCTGTTTTGGAAATTATGGCTTGCAACATGTTTTTGTACAAGAAATTGCTGTTTGCGGAGTCACTGAAAAAGCCATGTGTGGAGCTGAAAGAGAAGAAAAATACTGCAGTATCTCCACCCAAAATAACTTGGACAGCTGATTCAGATCCCAAGGATATCTTTTCAAAATGGTGTGACGAATCTGTTTTGGATGGGCTTATCCAGTCAGTTTCTTCTTTAGATGCTGAAAGTGAAATAAACTTCCAAGCAAAGGTACGTATTTCGTTGACCTGGTCGTCTTATTGAACTATGTTTATTGAAATTTATACGACGCGCATTTGTTTTACTTAAAAATACAAGCAGTAAAGTTTCACTACAGTTTACATCTTTTGCTTAGGTGCCTCCATCTTTCAGAAAATAGTAATTTAAAGTTTTAATTGTTGCTCATTTTTTGCATTGATAGGTTGCTGCCGTTTTACTTATTGTACATTTGATTGTGAAACTGGAAGCATCTGGCGCTGGAGCATTGTCTATGGTTTTAGTTGGGAAGATCAAACTCATATCAGAAGTTGTATGTTCCTTCCTCTCTTTTGGCTCGATCTATTTCTTTTGTTATTTCAATGCACTTGTCATATCTGACTTTTGTGCCTGTTTAACAATATGCTGACAGCTTTGTGCTCAACCGGCTTTTTCTGAGTTGTTGGCGCAATATTCAAAACTTGGTTATAGGTAAGACCTTTGTTCCTTATGTTTTTTCTTTCCAGCATGCCTTTGCTAATTTTCAATTTCATTATCGCATTTGTCTTTCTTAAATCTACAGTTGACAACGCTTTTCCTTGTATCATTATTTATTCGTTCTCATGTCACATTTTGCTTATAATCTATTGGTTCTATTGCTAGTGGAGGAAAGGAGTTGATGCCTATGATTTTCAGCGATCTATACTGTCATCTACAAGGAAAACTTGAGGGTCGTGACATCCCAACTGGTCCATTCAAAGAGCTTTTCCAGTTTCTACTTGAGTCTAGCTTTTGGGAGATATATAAACAGAAAACTAATGAGGACGTAAATATGGCTTTGGGGGACTGTTTGTTTGACACTGAGCAAATAAGGGCTGAATTAGGCATTGATATATGGGATTTCTCTGAGTGGAAGACATCTAAAACAACAGCAGAGGAAATGTTGAGTTACATGCAGAGAGCAAACTCGATGGTTTTACTCTCAACTTCGCAGCTCTCTGTTTTGCATGCATTGATTTCCGTCTTGATACTTTACGAGGATAATGTAAGTTTCTATGTCCTAATTAAGCTTTCTGAGACTTATCGAATCATAATACATTTATGGGCTAGATTGTTCTTAGTTTCTACCATTGAATTGTTATAACTGATAGCTAACTAAGACTTTGCATGTCCCTCTTTTGGGATCTTAATTTATTATTTTTATACATCTAAATGTTACGCCTTATGTGCAGTCCCTTGAAGAAACTGCAGCTGTTGAAAGGAAAATCCCTTCTCGAGTCACTCTTTCAAGCATTGATGGAGTATCTCAAAAATTCTACACCACAGTTGATTCACTTGCCTCTCTCTGGGATGCACCCAAGATTGTGTTTGATATTCTTACAGCACAGGCAGACTTGCTATCCCGCCTCTTGAAATCCGCAAAAAAAAATCTGTCATTATCTATATGTGCACTTGTCCTGAGAAATGTTGGGCCTGGCCTCAAAATCCTTGGTAGTTTGAGGCATTCAAATGCTATATTGAAGAAGACGATAAACCTCCTGCTTGAGGTGCTGCTCCTGGTTGTGGGTTTTGGTTCAGAAAACTCAAACTCGAGTGGGATGGGACATATGGTGCCAGCAAAAGATTTTGCAGAAATATCTGATGCTACAATTGGATTATTACCCCTTCTCTGCAACTTCATGGGGAATCCCGAGTACTTGGCTCTCTGCCTGACCGCAGTAGACCTGATTCTCAGAAATTTTTTGACGCCGGAGACATGGTTCCCTATTATACAGAATCAACTCCGACTGCAGCATGTTATTCTACAACTGCAGGACAAGAAATCAACGGCATCTGTTTCAGCAATACTGAAATTTTTCTTAACTATCGCTCAAGTTCACGGCGGAGCTCAGATGCTTCTAAATTCTGGATTTTTCTCGACTTTAAGAGCTTTGTTTGTGGAGTATCCGGATGGAATGTCTACTTTGGTATCTGACAATGAAAAGGGCTCGCTGCTAGAAAAGACAGAAAAACCTCAGCATATCTGGGGAATCGGTTTGGCTGTGGTTACTGCCATGGTTCATTCTCTAGGATCTGGTTCTGCAGGGGCTGATATTGTGGAGAGTGTCATATCTTACTTTTTCTTAGAGAAAGGTTACATGATCTCGTACTATCTCGCCGCACCAGATTTCCCGTCTGATGATCGTGACAAAGTGAGACCACGAAGTGGACGGACGTGGACTTCCCTTGCTTATCTGAGAGAAACCGAGCATACTCTCCTTCTGATGTGTGCTTTAGCTAGCCATTGGAGATTATGGGTTAAAATTATGAACGGGATGGATTCTCCATTGAGAGAAATGACTATACATCTCCTGGCCTTTATCAGCAAAGGTTCTCAACGCCTTAGAGAGTCTCAGAGCCAAACATCTCATCTGTTATGCCCTCCAGTTGTGAAAGAAGAGTTTGATTCCTGCAAAAGACCGTCGTTCATCAACAGCAAACATGGATGGTTTGCCCTAGCACCTATAGTTTGTGTTGGGAAACCCAAGATCACTGCTGTATCAATCTCGACTGCTCTAGTTATCAGGGGACACACAGCAGAACATCCTGCGTCTGTTACTCAATCACAGTTTTCAGACTCGGTCGCAATACAGATATATAGAGTGGCCTCTGTCTTGTTGAAATTTTTGTGTTTACAAGCAGAGGGTGCTGTTAAACGGGCAGAAGAGGTGGGATATGTCGATCTTGCTCATTTCCCTGAGCTTCCAGAGCCAGAGATTTTGCACGGTCTACAGGTACAATAACTCTAGAACAAGAAGAGTTAATTACAGTTTTTTTTTTTTTTTTTAATTAAATCTTATCTGCGCCTGGTACTACAATGTGTATTTTAAAATGCAGGACCAAGCCACCGCAATAGTTGCTGAGCTTTGTGATAATTACAGATCGAAAGAGGTTCCAGATGAAGTTAAGAAGTTGTGCCTTTTGCTGATCCAAACGACAGAGATGTCGTTATACTTGGAACTCTGTGTTGTTCAAGTTTGCAGGATCCATCCTGTTTTTGGCCGTGTGGATAACTTCTCCAAAGACTTGAAAAAGCTTGTGAAAGGTAAACAAACTGTTTCTTCCCTACTCTTGACAATGCCTATTTTGATGATCTGGTATTTGCATACTTATTTTTGGGTAACAACATTGCTGTTTGTTTTTTTTTAATGTCTCGATCAGCTGCCGAAGTGCATGCGTACTTGGAACTGTCCATGGATTCACTGAAGAAAATAGCTGTGTTTCTGTATCCCGGATCGCTATAGGGACGAAACTAACATGAGAAGAAGATCCGAGAGGGCCAAGACTTTGAATGCGGTAGGTACGTATGTTTGGAATAGATTCCTCCATGATTTGATGTGTGTGATTGAACCGGCTATTGTACCGTTGGTAGAAGACTTACATGTTAGTCAATTAATTATATAGTATATATTCTTTTAAAATCATAGCCAGAACTTTTAAAAATGTTGGGCTCATGTCTTGCATGGTGTCCACTGCTTTTTGTTGATTTCTTTCTTTTTTTCAAAAAATTTTAAATTTGAAATCACTTACCTCAACAAATTCTTCTGATTGGTTGTCTCTCATTCTAGACCGCAGAAAGTGCAGTTCAGAATAATTGTTTTTCTCTTTTACATATGCGGGTTGCTTTTTGATAATCACTATTTTCTAGATTTTTCTAATTTTTTAGTCTTGATCACGTTTGTTGTTTACATAAGATTTTGCATGGGCACGTAAAGAGAGAGAATCAAAATAATTAAATTTATGCGTTACTAAAATTAACGTTTTTGAAACTTTATTAATAATTCCATTGTAAATTCTGTAACGTTAAAGGAGGAATTAAATCAGACAAAATTAGGTGATGGTGTTGTAGTATCTATCGGTTTGAAACGTATGAGAGAAATCGACACGTGTGGCACGTTGCTCTAGGGGCATATGCCAAGTCTGAGATACTCAATCCCACTGAACTGACTGAGTGACCCACTCCTCCTAATTAACCGGTGGTCAAACTCTAACCTAACCACGGTTAAGATTGAAAAAGCTGTTGAGATAACTCCACGTGTAACAATCTTATAATTTTCTGAGACTGTGGGATATTCGCCGCTTCCGGGGGCTATAAAGAACCTAACCTCACCGCTAAATCCTCCTCATATCATCCACAACAAGCTCTTGTTTTCGAGATCTCTCTCTTCTCTCTCTCTCTCTCTCTCTCTCTCGTTTTATCACTTAACAATGGCGTTTCCTAAGGTTTACTTCGACATGACGATCGACGGGCAGCCGGCGGGAAGGATCGTGATGGAGCTTTACACCGACAAGACTCCGAGGACGGCGGAGAATTTCAGAGCTCTGTGCACCGGAGAGAAAGGAGTAGGGCGTGCCGGGAAGCCACTTCACTTCAAGGGATCTAAGTTTCACCGCGTGATCCCTAATTTCATGTGCCAGGGAGGAGACTTCACAGCCGGGAACGGAACAGGCGGCGAGTCGATCTACGGGAACAAGTTCGAGGACGAGAATTTCGAGAGGAAGCACACGGGACCAGGAATCCTGTCGATGGCGAACGCCGGAGCCAACACCAACGGATCTCAGTTTTTCATCTGCACCGTGAAGACCGATTGGCTCGATGGTAAGCATGTGGTGTTTGGGCAGGTCGTCGAAGGGTTCGACGTCGTCAAGGCCATCGAGAAAGTCGGATCTTCGTCTGGGAAGCCATCGAAGCCGGTGGTTGTAGCCGATTGTGGTCAGCTTTCTTAGGATCCATCATCTTAGATCTCTCTCTTTCGCCCCGCTCTACATATATGTCATGGTTGTGTCTTTGCGTTTGGCGTTATCTTATTGGTACGGAGAGATGTTCTTCCTTCTCCCCTAGTTTGTGTGTTTGGTCACCTTTTACCATAATCCATAAATAATGAATGAGCACTCTACTACTCTTTTTATCATATGACTGCCTACTTTTAATTTGCTAAACTGCATATCCCCTGGCCATGTTTGTTTGTTCATTATTGATCCTGAATTTTGATTATCGACGGGAGCTATCTATTCTATACAGACTCCCTCAGCCTCTCTACAAAGTGAGTGTGCCTATTGTCAGTCTACACCACCAAGTCTTGGGGGTCTCTAAAGTAACAATAACACACGTGATTCTGCAGTGAGTCAAAAAACCAATCAATTGGCCTTTTTTTCGGTTCACTTGTATAGAAGATATAACTTAGGTGGGCCTTTTAGATTTGTACTCACTCTATTTTATTAAGTGCCTCACGTGAAGGCCGGCCCATCAAAATCAGGCCCAAACGAGGATGACTAATCAAATCAAAATTGTTTCAGAGAAGACTAGAATATTTATATTTTTTTTTTTTTTTTATATGTGGGAGAACTTTAGCCAGCATGGCAGCATATGCTTAATTAAGAATTTTCATAAGAGAAGGCTGAAATGTGAGGAAAGCCAATACGTGTGAAAGACGTACGCACATTTTTTAATGAAAATGAAAATGACTTATATATATATATATATGTAGGTGGTTAAATTATTGTTTTGTTTTGTTTTGTTGATGAAGAATCATATTCCTCTCGTGTAATCAGGAAAACTCGAACGAGTTTTGAGCCCAATTTCGAAAATGTCATGTGGTTGGTTTACTTCCCCTTGTAAATTTGTTTTTTAAAAAAAGTAACTCATAAAGTATAGTAGTAGAGTTTAAGGACTAAAGAAGTAAATTAAAAAAGGGTGTGATTGATAAACCGCAAAGTTTGAAGGTGATAACCTTAATTTTTAAAATACGATGGACACACACACACATGACACATGACACATGACACATGAAGAAGAAGAGAGCCTGAATGAGAGAATGTTATAGTAGTTAATAATAAGTCCGACAAGACGACGAAATCTCATCATGAGCTGTCCTCTCTGGAGAGGGCACAAGTTTTCTCCCTCTCTCTCTCTCTCTTCCAAATCAAATCAAATCAAATCAATTTGAATTCCAAAATTTTTCATTTCTTTCTAGCGATTCTCCTTCTTCCCTCTTCTCTCTATCTCTCTCCCTGTATTTGTATGGTATTGTATTGTATTGTATCTATCCTTTGGCCTCTCTCCCAATCTCAAGCAGTCAGGTTTCCTTCAATGGCGATTCGCAGATAACACCCCAATTCATACGGTTGAATTGCCTTTCGATTGTTTGTTTATCTTTTCCATACGATACCGACAATTTTTTTTAGGGTTTTTTTTTTTTCTTAAGAAGGATTTCTGGGCTGAGAGAGAGAGATAGAAACATAGATTTGATTGATAAGATTAAGAATAAGAATAAGAAGAAGATGTTGTCGGACAATGAGATGGGTTTGGTGTTAGCTGTGTCTTCTAGTGTATTCATAGGTTCCAGCTTCATTTTGAAGAAGAAAGGTCTCAAGCGTGCTGCTGCTAATGGCACCCGTGCTGGTTCGTTATTTATTCCCCCTTTTCTTTTCGGGTTTTGCTCTCTGAATTGATGAGATACAGAGATTTCGGTTCGGAGATTGAAACCAACCTCCTCCTTTATCTACTTGTCCTTATTTTATTGAGTGCCTTGCCTTGCTTGCTTGATGATGCAGGGTTTGGTGGTTATACATATTTGTTTGAGCCCCTTTGGTGGGTCGGCTTGGTCACTAGTAAGTTTAATACCATTTCAATTATATACCTTCCTCCTTCTTCCCTTATTCAATCTATTGCTTACATTCCCTCTGATGTGATTTTGCTAATAACTCAAAAGTGACTATTGGAGAAATTGCAAACTTTGTTGCTTACGTCTATGCTCCGGCTGTACTTGTCACTCCTCTTGGTGCATTAAGTATTATCATCAGGTATCTCTATCTATGTATTTACATTTTCTTGACATCTCCTTTTCACCTCTTCTCTTTCTAAAACCCTTTGATTTCTCTAGTGCTGTTTTGGCACATTTCCTGTTAGACGAAAAGCTTAGGAAAATGGGAGTTTGGGGATGTGTTTGTTGCATCGTTGGCTCTGTTATGATCGTCATTCACGCACCTCAGGAGCAGACTCCCAATTCTGTTGACGAAATCTGGAAACTTGCTATGCAACCAGGTCTCCCTCTCTCTCTCTCTGTTCACACTTACACACATGGTGTGTTTATGTTACTGATCTTATTTCCTTTCTCTCTTTTTTTTTGTTTATGAGGACAGCTTTTCTACTTTACGTAGCTATATCAATGTCGATTGTCCTGGCTCTGATTCTGTATTGTGAACCTCTCTGCGGCCAAACCAACGTTCTTGTTTATATCGGAATTTGTTCATTGATGGGTTCTCTCACTGTAAGCATCTTGGAATTAGTTTTGAGCTCTATTTTTTTTTTACCCCCATATTTTGCTCTATAAAGGTTGTTGTTTTAAAATAGGTTATGAGCATAAAGGCTGTGGGGATTGCGATAAAGTTAACATTGGAGGGGATAAATCAGATTTGGTATCTAGAGACATGGTTTTTTGTCATGGTTGCAACAATATGTGTGGTAATGCAAATGATTTACCTTAACAAGGTAAGAAGAAAATGTACTTGTATGATCTGTCTGATGTCGTGTTGGCGCACTTTTTGGCCTACTGTAAAACACTTAATACTAACATGTAGTAGTATTGTTTTGGCAGGCGCTGGACACATTCAACGCAGCAATAGTTTCTCCTATCTACTATGTGATGTTCACAACCCTCACAATTGTTGCGAGTGCGATCATGTTCAAGGTAGATAAGACTTTAAACCAGGTAGTTATTGTTTCAAGATGGTTGATGAATGAATGACTTTGGTAACACAGGACTGGAACGGGCAAAACACAGAGAGCATAGCCTCAGAGGTATGTGGGTTCATAACAGTGCTTACAGGGACAGTTATACTCCATGCGACGAGAGAAGAGGAACAACAAGCTTCTTCTTCAGGAAGAATGAGATGGCAGGATTCAGGGAAGAGCTTTGATGAAGAGCATCTGACAAGTTTGTACAGCCCTGAATATTAATTAAAAAGCTTGTCCCTCAAACTTTAGAGCGTCTTTTGAGCTGTGAACTGAAGGAGGTTAGGGGTCCTAAATCACAAGACCATCT
This sequence comes from Camelina sativa, assembly GCF_000633955.1. NCBI lineage: Eukaryota > Viridiplantae > Streptophyta > Magnoliopsida > Brassicales > Brassicaceae > Camelina > Camelina sativa. The sequence goes on along the minus strand of NC_025696.1, from coordinate 237,631 downwards.
CTAACCTCTTAGAGGGAAAAAGAATGTAGCTCTTTGTGTATATAGTTTTGTTGTAATAGTCTTTTCTGGTTTCTCTATACAAATTTGTCCATATATTTTTTTTTGAGCTCCTACTAGACAACAGATTAGTAGCTAGCTGTCAATTTTGAAGAAGTACGTGTATTGTTGACTTTGATTATTAGAGTATTTACTATTTTTTCGATTCAACAAAATTGTTACCTTTTGTCCTTGTAGGGGAAGGAAATGGAAAATATTATAATAGCCGAATCTAATAAAAAACCCTATTTTGATGATGAATTAATAATAACCGTCCGATCAAAACCCAAAAAGATCCAAAGTATAAAAAGGAAATCGCGATTCGGTGCGGTCTATTGAAGCAGAGCCATTCATTCACACAGAGAAGAAGAAAGAAGAAAGAAGAAGAAGAATCAAACCAAACCATGGCGGCTGCTGTATCATCTGTTTGGGCAAAGCCTGGTGCTTGGGCTCTAGAAGCCGAGGAACACGAAGCTGAGCTCAAGCAACAAGCCCCTCTTTCCAACAACAAATCCTCTACCGGAGGAGATTCCTCCGATTTCCCTTCCTTGGCCGCTGCGGCCACCACCAAAACGAAGAAGAAGAAGGGCCAGACCATATCTCTCGCTGAATTTGCTACCTACAAGGCCGCGTCAGCTCCCAAGACGGAGCGCCTCACTCAGGCTGAGCTCGTCGCTCTTCCCACTGGTCCACGCGAGCGTTCCGCTGATGAGCTTGATAGATCTAAGCTTGGTGGCGGTTTCCGGAGCTACGGCGGGAGCCGTTACGGTGATGACTCTTCCAATTCGAGGTGGGGTTCGTCTAGGGTTTCGGAGGATGGGGAAAGGAGAGGAGGCGGTGGATTCAATAGGGACAGGGAATCTAGCAGGGATTCGGGTCCGTCGCGTGCGGATGAGGATGATAACTGGGGTGCCACCAAGAAACCTATTGCAGGTAACGGATTCGAGAGAAGAGAGAGAGGCGGCGGCGGCGGAGGCGTCGTCGGAGGAGGATTCTTCGATTCTCAGTCCAAGGCTGATGAAGTCGATAGCTGGGTCTCCACTAAGCCATCGGAGCCTCGTAGATTCGTTTCTACCAACGGCGGTGGTGGTGATAGATTCGAGAAGAGGGGAAGTTTTGAATCCTTGTCTAGAAACCGGGATTCTCAATACGGCGGTGCGGATTCCGACACCTGGGGGAGGAGAAGAGAAGAGAGTCCCGGTGCAAACGGCGTACCACCACCGAGCAACGGTGGCTCACGGCCGAGGTTGATGTTACAGCCCCGCACACTTCCCGTGCCCGTTGTGGAGGTTGTGAAGCCGGAGGTCGTGAAGCCTATGAGTCCGGTCACGGTTGCTGTAGATAGACCTAAAGGTGCTAATCCTTTTGGGAACGCCAGACCTAGGGAGGAAGTTCTGGCTGAGAAAGGCCAGGATTGGAAAGAGATTGATGAGAAGCTCGAGGCTGACAAGCTTAAGGACGTTGCTGCAGCCATTGATGAGAAATCTTCAGGGAAGATGGGCTTTGGTCTTGGCAATGGCCGTAAGGACGACGATCGTACCGAAAGAACTTGGAGGAAAAGGTATCAATCTATCTTCTTTGACTACAAAACTTGGTTTGTTCGTTTCTTTTTTGTTTGCTTGTGTTTATTGATATGTGTCTTAGAAATTGTCAACTTTTTGAGAGATATGGATTCATTCATGTATGCTACAATTGACAGTAGCTCTCTTGATTGACGTGTGTTATATATAGATCACTGCATTATTGTAGTAGTTAAAGGAGAGAGTAGATTTGGTGTTCATTAGCTTCTCTCTATCAGTTGTCCTGTTTACGCATTCATAGTAGAAAGCACACATGGAAGTTGATGTCTTGAAGTAGACACTCTTTGCTAGGCTGAAAGATTGAAATCATCTCACTGTTTTTTTAATTAGTATGGTTGGGTACTGTGTAAGTTGTAAACTAGTAAGGATGTATCTATCTTTACTCGTGGATAATTATTATTATGTCTTTGAACATTGAAGCACGGAGCAATCTGAGGAGAGAGCTCAAGAGGAGGAAGCAGCTGTAGAAGAAGCTAAAAAGGAAGAGACTGGGGAGGAAGCTCCTGTAGAAGAAGTTAAGAAGGAAGAGACTGGGGAGGAGCCAGCTGTAGAAGAGGAGGATAAGAAGGAAGAAGAGACTTGAGGACAAAAACTGAAGAGTGAAAAGGCATTTTTTTGGGATCGTGATACGACAAGTTCAGTTCTTGATTGAGGTTTTAGCTTCTGAGAGTCTGTGTTGTTTAAGTGTTGTGTGGATCAATAGAAAATTTTGGTAGGGTCTCTCTCTCAGTCTTCATTGCATACTCTGTTGAAATTTTTTAGGGTTTTGGGTGTCTTACTTTTACGAGTTGTACAATTTCATTATTCGTTTTATTATCGTTTAATTATTTCTTTGGAATTTTGGGAATAGCCCTTTGTTGGGCAGTCGTCATCATCGCTCAATGTATTTCTTCGTTGATCCACCAAAAATAGAATTTGGATCATACAAGGCCTGATGATCCATTACATTGTATGCAAAAAATTTACCGATCGGGCCTACCTGACCTGCGTTCGATGGGTAGTCCACTCTGGTATTACAAAAAAGAAAAAAAAAATACAGTATGAGATGAATTAAGAGAACCCAAGAGGCCGAGAGTATAAAATAAAAACAAAACAGCGACAAGTTAAAAGTGGTGGGACGAGTCGGGAAATTATGATTAAGTAAAACCATCACACGCGCTCGAGAATTGTAAATATTAAAACGGACCAAAAAGTAGACATTTCGGCTGGACTATATACATTACCCATTTTGACAGCACGCTCTTAACGCGCGTTAGTTGCGCGTGGTCAATACATTGGATTCTTGCGCCGGTTGTCTACAAAATTAATTAATTAATAATTCTGCTTCGAAGAATAAAGTTTATGCGACTATTCCTTATTTTTATTTTACTAGAAGTATCCCAACCAAAGTTATTGGAACGACGATATTAAAAAACTAAATACTGTAAATCACTTCTCAACATGTTCAAAGTTGTAAAAACACCACTAGAAATTTTAACTATTAATTAACGTATCAATATCAAGCATAAAACTTTGAAATTAATCAACATATCTAATAAAAACTAAAAAAAATACTCATTTATATTAATATTTCTACATAATGTAAATTAAAAATATCAATTTCATTGTCTGATATTGTTTCTACTAAGACTCAGACCCCTCCGCGATGTTGCGGGGGGAAATATTTTAGAAAAAAAATAAATAAAATTTAAAATTATACATTATGAAAACATTAGTATATAATATAATAGTTTGAATACATAAACATTAAATATAAATTATTATTAAAAACAAAACCATCAAAATGAAAACTTATAACAAAAAATATTATGTAGAATATATGTAACTTTGCAAAAAACATTGTTTAAAGTATTATAAATATAAGATATTTTATGAAGAATTATGGTAAAACAACAATTAAAAAAATCATTATGACAAAAGTGATCCTAACTGAGAATATTGAACTAATGGTTATAATGAGTAAATGTAATTTTCTATTAAATAATTATAATTAAAAATAAAATAATATAAATTTTAAATTTTAAAATAGTTTTTAACGAAAAGTTATAATAAATAGATGCAACTATAAATTATATATCAAGTTTTATTAAATTTCTATATTGCTATAATTATTTTTAAAATTTTAGTTAGATTATAGAATAACGTTGAATATTATATATTAATATTCAAATTATTTAGATTCAACATAAAACGGAAAATTTATTTCAACAAATTTGATAGTTATTGATGAAGAGATAAATATATAGAAAGTTCAAAAGACATGACTATTTAAATAGACACATCTATTAGAACGAAAAGTTGTGATGAAAAATTTGAATAAAATATAGTGAAAAGACACAACTCTACAATGAATTGATACAACTGTTTGAGTTTAAAAAACCAAATAAAAACAAGTTCCTTATAAAAAAATATTAAGCAAAGTCGAAACTGTTGTTTGTATTTATTCAGATTGTTATTATTATTTTTAAATATTAAACTATTTTTAAAATTAAAAATTACAATAAATAGACGCAACTGTAAATTCTATATTAAGTTGTATTAAAATTTCTCTATTGCTATAATTTTTTCTAAAATTTTAGTTAGATTATAGAATTACGGTGAATGTTAGATAGTAATATTCAATCAGCTAGATTCAACATAAAATGAAAAATTTGTTTCAAAGAACTTGTTAGTTATTGATGAAGAGACAAATATAAAGAGAGTTCAAAAGACATGACCATTTAAATAGACACGCCTATTAGAATGAAAAGTTGTGATGAAAATATATAAATGAAATATAGTGAAAAGACACAACTCTACAATGAACAGATACAATCGTTTGAATTTTTAAAAAATTACGAAAAAAACACAACTGTTGGTCGCATTTATTCAGATTGTTATTATTTTATATATTTATTTAGATGAATGGTTTGACTTTTTTACAATATGGTTTTTTCTAACAAAATTAACTAATATAAATTACATATGTCTGATGTTAATACGTATGTTGGTTTTATTTTCCACAAAGGAAGATTATTCTATAATGCATTGCATTCACTACTTCTTTTTCTAATATAGGATAATATCATTAGGTTATTATATGAATAATGAGATTTGACCTCTTTAATTTGATTTCTTTCTTTTTGTGTAGAGTATCATTTTGTAGAAGAATATCTTACCTATATAAACTTTCCTTTTGATATATAAGTGTTCAAACTATATATGTCACATGACTCACATAGACCACCCCTTCATATCAATTTCTCCAAATTTATAATCATGAAAAGCCGAATAATAACAATTTTTGCACTTTGCTTGAGTGTAGCCGTTATGGCTCATAGAAAGGAATCCTATTACAGCAAAACACAGCCGGCTAATCTGAAAGAGGAGAAAGTAACTCGTGTCGGGTTCTATCTCCATGATATTCTTAGTGGCAAAAATCCTACCGCTGTCAGAATCGCACATGATAATCTCACTAGAGATGCAAATTCACCAGTGGGGTTCGGAAGTCTCTTTGTAATCGATGATCCACTCACCCTTGGACCGGAGATACACTCAAAAGAGATCGGGAATGGTCGTGGGATGTACGTCTCCGCTAGCAAGGAGATTAGCAAATTCACGATCGTGATGTATGCTGATTTGGCGTTTACAACGGGAAAATTCAACGGAAGCTCGATTAGTATATTCTCAAGGAACCCGGTAGCAGAAGAGGCTGGGGAAAGAGAGATCGCGATTGTTGGTGGACGTGGGAAATTCAGAATGGCGAGAGGCTTCGTCAAAATAAAAACGCATCATATTGATATGAAGACAGGTGATGCTATTCTTCGATATGATGCTACTGTGTATCATTATTATTAATTAAACCCCATGCATGTTTCGTCCAACTATTATTATTAATAATAAATGAAAAAAGGGTAGCTTTACTGAACAAAAAAATCAGGTTTCAATTTGAGTTTTGTTTTTGTTTTACCGGTTGTGCTTATGTTTTGTTATCATTATTTTTGCTTGGTGAGATAACCTTAACAAGTTACAAAACACATGGTAGGCCATGTGTATGATTTGCTTTCCCTTCGGATCCTATTACTATGATATTTTATCCAAAAACTATTACTATTTTTTTTCGAAGCGTTTATTGATGATAACTATAAACTATGGTACGAATTTGAATTTCAATAGAAACTAAACATGTGTCCTGTATATTCCACAAGAAAATAAAGAAATAAAATCGTGTAAGATATGCAAATTCCACGGTGTATTGATATCTTTCACGTCGGAGAAAGCAGCCAGCTCATAGAGAAAGTGACAAATAACAAAATTGAAGACAGCGATACCAAAAAAAGAAGAAAAAATAAAAATATTATGGACCTACAAAACATTACACACACTCACTCTCCATCAATTACAACCCAACCACTCTCTCAATGTATATACTGTATATATCTCAACTAATCAAATCAGTTGACCATTAACGATAAATTAGAAGAAAGTTATACTAACATATCAAACTTTATCGGTTTTAATGTTATTAAAAATTGCTACTTCTATAATCTCCGAATATTAATCCAGCTGGACGGTGTTTTTCCGATAAAGTAATTAAAAAGAGTAACGTATAATTCGCAACAATAATAATATTTATACAGTATCAAACAGAAGAAAGCANTGTATATACTGTATATATCTCAACTAATCAAATCAGTTGACCATTAACGATAAATTAGAAGAAAGTTATACTAACATATCAAACTTTATCGGTTTTAATGTTATTAAAAATTGCTACTTCTATAATCTCCGAATATTAATCCAGCTGGACGGTGTTTTTCCGATAAAGTAATTAAAAAGAGTAACGTATAATTCGCAACAATAATAATATTTATACAGTATCAAACAGAAGAAAGCATAACAACAATATAAAAAAACCAATCATCATAACAGCAGCTTATGAGCAAGTAAGAATGTTTTATTTACTTATAAAAAGAAGACATCGTACGTTTCTTGAAAAACAAAAAAAGAAGACACAAAATAGAGAATTCAATTGGTGATCAACAGATAGAGAGAGCAAAGCAAAGGTTGTTCATCCTGACGAAATGGGGTCTCATCTATCGAAACAGCTCGAGCGTCGGAAAGCTGTCTCAACGGAGAAGAAAGCCATGACAGATCTCGAGAAATCATGCGGCTGCGAGTTTCCGGGGTGTGATTACATGCCGTCCGATCGTAAAAACTGGATGTCCGGCGTTGGACCTGAAAAGCTTCACATCAACAAGATCGTCTGGCCAGGCACTCACGACTCTGCCACCAACAAAATCGGGATCCGTTTCGTGTCTCGTCCCTTTGCACAGTGCCAGTCTCTCTCCATCTACAACCAGCTCGTGGCGGGTACTCGAGTCCTTGACATTCGTGTTCAAGAAGATCGCCGTGTCTGCCACGGTATCCTCAAGACTTACAGCGTCGACCTTGTCTTGGCCGATCTCAAACGGTTTCTCTCTGAGACAGAGTCTGAGATTGTGATTCTCGAGATCAGAACAGAGTTTGGACACGAAGATCCACCAGAGTTCGATAAGTATCTTGTCGAACAGCTCGGAGATCATCTGATTCACCAGGACGATCACGTGTTCAACAAGACAGTCGCTGAGCTGCTTCCAAAGAGAGTGATCTGCGTTTGGAAACCGAGGAAGTCGCCTCAGCCTAAGCACGGTGATCCCCTGTGGAGTGCAGGTTACCTGAAAGACAATTGGATTGATACGGATCTTCCTTCGACCAAGTTCGAGAGCAACATCAAGCATTTGAGCCAGCAGCAACCGGCTGCTTCCAGGAAACACTTCTACCGGGTGGAGAACACTGTGACGCCGCAGGCTGATAACCCTATACTGTGTGTTAAACCGGTGACAAAGCGGATACATTGCTACGCAAAAGTGTTCATCATCGAGTGTGTAAAGAGAGGATGTGCTGACAAACTGCAGATCTTCTCGACGGATTTCATTGATAAGGAGTTTGTTGATGCTTGCGTTGGGCTCACCTTTGCAAGAGCTGAAGGTAAGGCATGAGTAAAGAAACCCGTAGAGAGAGAGACTTTTGTATATCTTGTGTTGTGTTATTAAGCAAAAAGTTAAAGAATCAGAACACGGCTGTGTTAGTGTTAGGGTTCTTAATGTGTGAAAACATGTCAGTGAGTGTGTTGTGTGTCTGTGTGATTTAATACTTAAGAGTGTACATTCATATTCTTCATTACAAAAACATTTTAAGTCCAGATACAATAGCAAGAGATTCAGAATCAAGGAAAGTAGAGTATTTAGTCTTTCACTTTAATGAGGTAAAGTTTAAACTCAAAATGTAGGTGATTCATAATGGGAAGATGTAGTGAAAATGATCATCATGTGCAGCAGAGTGAAGCAAAAATGAATTCAGAGAGTAACATTAATTTGTGCGGAACAATGAAAGGAATACTTAGGCAGATGCTAGACACTGACAAGATACAAGTAAGAAGAAGCAAGCAGATTGATGACAAACACTAGTAAACTAGTCTTTAATATAGTTTGACAACAACAAAAAAAAAAACACAAGTGAAACAGAGCTAACGAGAGAGGGAAGGGAGATATGTATATATCTGATGCAATGCCAATGCCCCCTTTTTTGTTAGCCAGACCAGTGGGTGATGTGATCTTTGGGGGTATGAATACCCCAATTTAATAGAAAAAATATATAACTGAGCCAAAATAAGATTTTGGGGGAAGAGTGAGCTAGTTCTTTTATTAACGAGGAAATTTGAGGTCGTCACTTACAAAGAGCCAAAATTAAGTTCGTCAGTTCACAGTAGAACTAACAAACAGAATAATGACAAGCTAGAAAGTGGAAATGAATGATACAAAAGGCAATAACAGTTATCGATGCAAAGTATTGCTCTCTGGATAATATCTGGGGTCAGGATGGTGATTTCAATAAATGCTGTCTCCTTTTATAACGGACTGTTGACTTAGGGTTCCCTAGGGTTTCCAACGCGAAATGCCGAGATTACTCTCTGCGGGGTGTTAATGATTTTTTTTCCAATTTTGTCGGACCGAAATCACAATTAACTTGTCTTGTTGGACCGAGTGGTATATTGGGCGCAGTCCATATCCAACAAATATGCATCTCTCCTGCCTCTCTGTCTCTCTAATTCCATTCTTTGATGATTGTCTATAAAGCGAGGAGATCAAATGATGGAAACTGAGTTAAAAAGGGAAAAAAACAAAACGACACAGAGTGTTTTGAAGAATGGGAATAAGATGTTGTTACCGGCTCTAACTAGATGAATCAATAGCGGCGAAACCACTCCTTCCATGTCTCGCATTTAGACTTAGATTAGATTAGATTAGATGCAGCACACAGCGGCGAAACCACTCCTTCTATGTGTATTATTCAAAACGGCTGCGTTTTGACTAGATGTAAAAATGTAATGTGGTTAAAACAAAACAAAAAATTACTAGTAGTAAAATTCTGGTTAAATACGTGGAAAGTGGAACAATAAATGCAATATTGACCAGAGTGAATTACTTTTTTAATTTTTGTTAAAAGTCTATTGACCAGTTGAAATATCTGCTGACGTTTGATATGTCATTCTTTAATAATGTTATTTGACTGCACCAAACAAAAAATAAAAAAATTAAATGTGGTCTCTATTCCCCAAACTAGCCTCTTCAATAATTTTGACTAGATCTACTAAATAATCTGACGGCTGATATCCATCTCCTGGAAAACACCCCAACCGTCCAGATGCAACGGCTAGTTGCTGGGCTAAATTATCCATTTTCTTTCCTCAAATGGATATATTTATTTAAGCCCCATGCTAGCCCATTTCTTTTTTTTTTTTAACTCCCCTCTATTTTATTTATTTATTTTAGTTACAGATTCGTTTTCGAAATCAACGAATTTTCATGTTTTCCTAATGCTGAAGAAATCAAATTTATAAATCACTATTAGGTAGACTATACTAATTGCAAAAATAATAGTATATCATAAATAAAAGGATGAAATCGAAAAAAAAAGAATTAATGGAAAAAAAATTAAACACAAAAAAAAGGATTTAAGTAAAAGATATTTTTACTTTTTATATTTCTTGGAAAGATGGAAAAAAAAATGAACTAGTGTGGGTGACGTGGCAGTCATACCCTTGCCTTGGCACACCTCTCGCTACGCACATATAAAACAGCAGCAGCAGCTGCTGCGTGCAGAGAGAGAGAGAGATTATTGTGGGGTGAAGAAGAAAGAATATATAAATTGTTTTCTAGGGTTTCGCTTTTTTTTTTGAGATTTAAAGTGAGAGTTTGAAAAAGAGATTTCGATCAGAATGAGCGGAGACAACGGCGGTGGTGAGAGACGCAAAGGCTCCGTCAAATGGTTTGACACCCAGAAGGGCTTCGGTTTCATCACTCCTGACGACGGCGGCGACGATCTCTTCGTTCATCAGTCCTCCATCAGATCTGAGGGTTTCCGCAGCCTCGCTGCCGAAGAATCTGTCGAGTTCGAGGTCGAAACCGACAACAATGGCCGTCCCAAGGCCATAGATGTCTCTGGTCCCGACGGCGCTCCCGTCCAAGGCAACAGCGGTGGTGGTTCATCTGGCGGTCGTGGCGGTTTCGGTGGCGGACGTGGTGGAGGCCGCGGATCTGGTGCTAGCTACGGCGGTGGTGGTGGTGGTTACGGAGGTGGACGAGGCGGTGGCCGTGGAGGCAGCGACTGCTACAAGTGTGGTGAGCCCGGTCACATGGCGAGAGACTGTTCTGAAGGCGGCGGAGGCTACGGTGGTGGAGGAGGTTACGGAGGAGGCGGACGTGGAGGAGGCGGAGGCGGTGGAAGCTGCTGCAGCTGTGGCGAGTCGGGACATTTCGCCAGGGATTGCACCAGCGGTGGACGTTAAAAGGATCGCCGGTCCGACGGTAGAGAAGAGTGAATCGGTCATCTGACACATGTTGATCGGAGGATCTTAGTCTCGCCGTGTTCTATCTCTATCTTATTATCCGCTTTTTGCTTATTATGTGATGGGGTCTCTCTCTGTCCTTTTTAGTTTTTAATCTTCTTAATCTCTCTGGATGGTTTCGGATTAGTAGGACTTATTTTGGTTATGCTACTTAATGGTTTTATTATGATGACGATGGTACTTGTCACTTGTGATGGTTGAAATGCTTGCTACTACTACTTGTGCTCTGTTTCAAGTGTTCATATGCAAAACATTATTCTGGGTTTTTGTTTATCTGAATGAATTGAATCGTGAGATCTGATAATATTATTTTGTTAAGGTTGGATTTTTTTTTTTTTTATGGATGATGGAAGAAAATATTAGTATATGGATAAGAATAAGATCTCTCGTGCCCCATAGGCATAGATACAAAATCTATTTGTTCATGGATGCAATAAATGGCATTTAGTTCATTGGCATTGTTTGGAATTTAATATCCGTGCTGCAGTCTCCATCAAGAGGACTAGTCAATTCTTTATTTTTCAATCTTTTCATCTTCTTCTCTAGAGAGTCTAAAAACACGCCACCGTTTCCTTGATGATCACAGTCACACACCCGTATTTTTACTGTAGCTGTGGAGACGATTCGGATTGGATAAGTAAAACTTAAAAAAAAAAAAAGCAGATATGGGAAGATTTTTAGATCTGTGGTTTGTTTGTTGTTACCTTGGAAATCGGAGTACTCTCTGTTCTCTCTAAAAGAAAAATAAAAAAAAACATAAGCATGTTTTGAGGTCCACATAGAAAACCCCACGTGCGCACCGCTTAATGGAGGAGGTAACCAGAAACCCGGTTTAATTTGGGATTCACTAACCCAGTAAGTTATCGGTTCGATTTTGATTTGGTTCTTTTTTTTTTTAATTGGTTTTCAAGTCTCTCTTCGATTTATCTCCACCGCCGCTCTTTTTAATTTTCTCAAAGTAAAGTTGCAGTCGCTTTACTCATTCGAGCCTACACTTCTACTTTAGAGAGAGAGAGAGAGAGAGAGAGAGAGAGTCCACATTTTAGAGATGATGAATCGAAGAATCCTCTTCGTGTTTATGATTCTGGGTTTTTTCATATCTCTTTCAGGTAAAATTTGATTACGTTTCTTCAATAATTCATAACGACTTGTGTTTGTTTTTATACCTTTTATTTAATTGGATTGGCAGAAGTAGAGTCGATTTCGTTCAAGATCACAAACCGTTGCCGTAACACGATTTGGCCCGGTTTACTCTCCGGCGCTAACTCTGCCCCGCTCCCCACTACCGGCTTTCGTCTCTCCCGTGGAAAATCCAAAACCGTCGCTATACCATCTTCATGGTCCGGTCGTCTCTGGGCAAGAACCCTGTGTTCCCAAGATCGTGCTTCTGGTTCTTTCCTCTGCTTAACCGGCGACTGCGGCTCAGGAAAGGTTGAATGTTCCGGCTCCGGTGCTAAACCACCTGCAACGCTCGCCGAGTTTACTCTCAACGGCACCGGAGGACTAGACTTCTACGACGTCAGCCTCGTCGACGGCTACAACCTCCCCATGCTTATCTTGCCCAAGAAAATCGTTGTGGGTGGCTGCGGAGCCACCGGGTGTCTCGTGGACCTGAACGACGCGTGTCCTAGAGACCTAAAGCTGGTGGCGCGTGGTAAAAGAAACGGTGTGGCTTGCCGTAGCGCGTGCGAGGCATTCGGCGATCCAAGGTACTGCTGTAGCGATGCGTACGCTACGCCGGACACCTGTCAGCCTTCGGTTTACTCGCTCTTCTTTAAGCACGCGTGCCCGCGAGCCTACAGCTATGCTTATGACGATAAGACCAGCACTTACACTTGCGCCACCGGAGCCGATTACTTTATCATCTTCTGCCCTCCGCCGTATACAAGGTTTGATAAATTGAGTTTCTTGTCATTATATGATTTGGAATCTATTATGAGCTACTGTTGATTATTATGGACTCTAGCTAGTTTAGTTACTTGATCGTTATGATTGGATTGGTACTAGTGTTTTAGTGATTTGGATAGAGGGTAACTGTTGGATTGTTGCGAACAATAAAGATGGAACTTAGGAGCTCTATTATTGAAAATGTACATAAGTGTTATGAGCTTAGCAAATAGCAAGTGTTGATACGGGTGGTGTTCTTTGCAGTGAGAAGCTACTAGGATCGAGGAAAGATGGGGCAACTCTTCCGCTAGTAAACAAGATCATGATACATTTGCCGCATCCTCGCAGCAGCTGAGCCGACTCTGTATTTGTATAAGGTCCTTTTTTTACATCGGGTATGTGGTACACACGGCTACTTGCATTTGTCTGTTGAAGTTGCTAATTGTTTTCATTTCCTCTTACTTGTTGCACGCAGATAGCAAATTCATGTGTAGAAAAATGTCATTACGATAATACCAAGGTCGAAGCAAATTGTAAATCTCCTCTTGTTTTACAGAGCCCTTTCGTCATTCAAAATTTTCCCAAAAATTGTTGTTCCTGTCATCTGCCCTTTCGTTCAATCATAAGATGGAAGAAATACATCTTGTGTACTGGTCTGATTTAAGAAAATGAAAATAACAGTTAAAATAATACTATGTGATTAACGGATTAAGCCACTAAAATAGTCCCACTAGACCATTTGCAGGCACGCTCATTTGCAAAACCAAGGCTATATTAGCTCTATACCAAAGTTAAGTTAGTCCCTGCAGTTTGAACAAAGATTTGCCTTCTATTCTCCCCCGGTAGATTGAGTATTATTATTCAAACAACGGATACACAAGAAAAAACTTGTTAAAATTGCTTGTCTAGTGCATCTGAAAAAAACTCAGGCTTTGGAGACTATAAAGTTTTCGAAAAATGCCCATGTTTAGTTTGTCGATTAGCTCGGCAAAGTTTATAATCTTGACAAGATTTAGGAGTCAAAGACTCAGTCAGGCTCAGCTCTCGATAGTTTATTGGCATGGGTAACGCGTTCTCTCTCTCTCTCTCTGTCCTAAAGACAGAAGAGAGTTATTCTCTGTATTTTGGCATATACTTGCTTGCAGTCTCACCTAAGGGCATTCTTAATGGGAGAACTTTTTTTTGTGTTCTTAGATTAAATATATAGTGAAAATAATGTAAAATCAGTTGTTAAGATCATAGGTAAAAGAAATGAGGGAACTAATTTTGGTGTTCTTAGAATAAAAATATACTGTTTAAGAA
>NC_025696.1:205482-223837 GCF_000633955.1 Camelina sativa | reverse complement strand
GGGCTTAGAACAGGGGGAAAGTTATCCCATTAAGGATGGCCTAATATCTTCCGGCTGTGTTCCTTCCATGTGTCACTATCTCTGTACATACATCTTAACATTTTTCAAACATAATTAATCAACGGTCAAGACTCAAAATATAGTAGGCACATCAGGAACACTAACTACACCCTTAAATAATAAATACCCTTAGATAATCCTTATAATTAGAAATAAACAAGAAAAACATTTTTACTTTTTATTATATAGAAAGAGGGTTTAATTTCTCCTTGGGGCTTGGCGAAAATATACTGGAGTGTGGAACCTTTAATTACGTGTGTAATGTCACATCAAACCAGATATGATAAAAAATAAAATAAAGATGCTTTTTGTTCACATAGGTCCCACTTATCATCCCCCAAAGGTTTGTCATTTTTTACAAAAGGGGCCCATTTTCCACAACTAGACGGGCCGAGTTTTAAAGCCCAGTTCAACACGTTCGTTAGTGTAGGTCATTATTTATTAGTAAAATAATGTATTACACTCGTCGTCTATGAGACTATGACTCATGGATTTTTCTTGATTATGTAACAAATAAATCAAGAAAGGTATAAAAAGATAACCCACACGTAATTCTCCTACTCGATCAACAAGACTAAAATTACAGCATTGTCATCAAATCATTTTACACAAACTGAAAACAAATATTTATATCAGTACAACTTTAAGTAAGGTAAACACACATGAAAGTAATGAAGATATATATCAAATTGGGTGAGGGTCCTATATCCATTCATCCTTTTTTTTTGTAATTTTGTTTTGAATTCTTTAATAATTGCAGTAGAGTGATTTTGTCAGCCATAGAGCCCAGTAAACACTTTAGTACTAAATAAACCAAAAAAAAAAAAAAAAAAAAAAAAANAAAAAAAAAAAGGACAAAAACCACATATCATCACTTCACTTCGACCAAATTTAGCTGTATCTCTCATCTTTTTCTTCCCCAAAAAACAAAAAAAACCCTTCACTTTAGATTCAGATCAAGAACAGTGAGTAAGAACAAGAAGACGAAGAAGAAGAACAATCTCATGGATCTTTCTTCTCCAAGCGGCTCTTCCACTCTCACATTGAGCTTCCTAGTTCTGCTCTTAGCTTCCACTGGTATTTAAAATCAAACTTTTTAAACTCCTTTCAAAGTTCCATTTATTATTTGTTTCTCCTTTTTTTTTTTTACTGATATGGTTCCCATTTTTAAAGGTACTTATGGCTCAACATTCACATTCGCTAATCGGTGCGGCTACACCGTATGGCCTGGAATCCTGGCGAATGCTGGCTCTCCTACTCTCTCCACCACCGGCTTCGAGCTCCCTAAAGGCACCTCTCGCTCTCTCCAAGCCCCCACCGGTTGGTCCGGTCGGTTCTGGGCTCGAACCGGTTGCCAGTTCGACGGTTCTGGCTCCGGTACTTGCACAACCGGAGACTGCGGCTCTAACCAAGTCGAATGCGTCGGACTCGGCGCCGCTCCGCCTGTTACCCTCGCTGAGTTCACCCTAGGAACCGGCGGAGACGATTTCTACGACGTGAGCCTCGTCGACGGTTACAACATTCCGATGATCGTGGAAGTTGCCGGTGGATCTGGGCAGTGCGCTTCTACGGGCTGCACTTCGGATATAAACACGCAGTGCCCTGCAGAGCTGCGTTTCGGCGACGGAGACGCTTGTAAAAGCGCGTGTGAAGCGTTTCGGAGTCCGGAGTACTGTTGCAGCGGCGCGTATGCTACACCTTCTACTTGTAGGCCTTCCGTTTACTCGGAGATGTTCAAAGCCGCGTGTCCTCGCTCCTACAGCTACGCCTACGACGATGCTACCAGCACTTTCACTTGCGCCGGTGGTGATTACACCGTCACGTTTTGCCCTTCTTCTCCTAGGTACATTTCATCATTAATTATATTATTAGTCCTCTTTTTTTATTTCCCACAATTTCTGGGTTTTTTTTTTTGCCTTCTTTTGAATAAAAATTGAAACTTTTTACTATGTGATAGTGGGTTTCGTAATAATTAATCTTAGGATCTTCTTTTTGTATTTTATTTTATAATCATACTATAGTGAAAGATTTTGGGTAATGTGTTTTTTCTTTGTCGTTGGAAAAGCCGATGTTTGTTTCTCTTCTTTTCATAAACCATTGTTTTATTTAAGGCAATAAGATTCTCTTTTGTGTTGTCAAGAACCATTAATTTAATTGTTTGAAATCGCAAGTTGAAAGATAATTTGACATTACCAATCACTTTTTTGTTTGTAAAACAGTCAGAAGTCGACGAGCTACTCTCCTCCAGTGTCAGACTCGTCGTCGACCTCACAAGGTTCGGATACGGGTTACGCGGGTGAGGGTCAACAGACTCAAGGTCAGGTTCAGGGTTCTTCTGTGTATGGGTCTCAGGGAACTGGGTCTGAGATGGGTACGGGAGAGACTATGCTACAAGACGGGTCATGGATGGCTGGTTTGGCCATGGGAGACTCAAGCAGATCAGCCTGCGCTTCACTGGCTATGCTACTCGCCGCGTTTACTTTCCCCTTTATTTTCTCGTAGCATCATCGTCTTAGGTTTCTCTGTAGTAGTTTTGTTAGCATTTTGCCTTGTTTAGTTCTGTTGATTCTCAATGTTTTTTCGCTTTAAGACTGCAACAAATTTGGTGTTTTAGGGTTTTGCATTTGTAGCTTTGTCGTGTGTGCGTGTGTTCTTGTTTCATCTGTCTTTTGAAGATGGTTCATGTTACGAAATTGTGAGATATGTTTTTGTGATATAATGATTTTTTAGGGTTTAGTCGAGATCTAGAGCGCCAAATTTAGTACTATTTTCCACTTAACCTAATTTCAAATTTATTGTCTGGTAAATGGTAGGTTTGTGTCTTTAATTCCTTGAGTACTGTAGATAAACATTTAAGTTCATGATAATGTCGTCAGAGCCAAGATGGGCCTCACTGATAATGGCTGTGTGATATGAATGATTCCACTTTAGCTTTTTTAAGTTACTTTGCAGTGATTTTATGTTTGATTTGATGTCTCTATTATATGTCACAAAATTTATGTAAAAATAGTTTTCCCACGCCACAAAGTCTCGTCCCTCCTTTTTTGACCTGTTGTTTCTTTACTTTTGTCCCCACCACCACACCAGTACATTCAGGCTTAAAATAAAAATACTTATATACTTCTTTTGTAAAAGTAAGATTTACAGTTTCACACCGTAAAATCTTAAGAGATAATCAATGTTAAACAGAGAGGTTAGATTTGGAGCCTAACATGTTTGGTCTCAGGGCTTCGAGATAGCGAGAAAGTCGTATTAACCGTTTTACCTTGGTATACGACGCAAACTCTATACTCTCCCAAAAAGCCGTGGAAACTTGATGTACCATGGTCGTCTGTTGTCGCCTTAACCTCACCGGTCTTCCATTCTATAAGCTTTTGATCGACCACCTCTCCGGCTGGAAGGTTTCTGAACTTATCGTCCGTAAGGCACATTTCGTAACACCCGTATGGATGCAGTGCGGTCCATAGCATTATACCATTCACCGATGGGTGTGAGAATCCTTCACGTAACACTTGCTCCAAATAAATCGCCTGAAAACATTACCAATCTCCTGTTACTATCTATCTATGCTATGCATATTAGATAAATAAACCGCACAAAATTGTCACCATAACCGGGTGCAAATTGCGGCGGTTACATCAAACAGAAGTAAACCGGAAATAACCACGTATTTGACCTGAGTGCGGTGGTCGAGGGTGTTGCTGATATCAATCTCTGTGAGCCAGATCGGGAGCTGGAGCGTGGCCAGTTTATCGAGGATGGCTCTCATCAGCGCCACGTTCGGCGTCGTGAAGTGACCCTCGAGCCCGATTCCGTCCATCTGTACGCCATCGTACCGTTGGAGCTCTCTCACCCTCGCGATGTATTCGTCAACCGTCGACCTCTCGTCGCTACAAGTCTCCACCACGTTGAAATCATTCAGGAACAGAGTCGCCAGCGGATCAATCTCACGTGCCGCCGCGAAGAACCCGTAGGACGCGTTCTTTCCCAGTCGGGTCTCGTAGAAGTCGAAGTGAAGCATCTCATTGCTCACGTCCCAGTGCACGAACTCTCCTCTGTACCGAGTCATTAGACTCCTGATACGCCGGTTAGCTGCCGACCGGAGATCTTCTACGGTTAGGTTACGAACCCAATTGGGAGTGTATTTGGGATCTTCCCAGAAGATGTTATGACCGCGAGCGATGATTCTGTTGGCTCTGACGAAACTCATCATCTGATCAGCGAATGTGTAGTTGAGCTTGCCTTGATCGGGCTCCGTCGCGTACCATTTCAGCTCGTTCTCAAACACCGTAGCGTCGAATCTCTTGACGAACCACTCCTACAAAAAAAAACAGTATCCGTTTCAAGAAACAGAGAGGTTTCAAGAAAATGTTTGAAACAGAGGAGTGAGTGGCTTACTTGGTAAGGAAGGTTTCCGAGGATAGTTTTGGAGATGGCAGATCCAATGGGGAAGTCTTTAGAGATCTGCTCTACTGTCACCGCAGCTCCTTCAACGCTCCCTCCGTTTTTGTCGGACACGTG
Organism: Camelina sativa; assembly: GCF_000633955.1. NCBI lineage: Eukaryota > Viridiplantae > Streptophyta > Magnoliopsida > Brassicales > Brassicaceae > Camelina > Camelina sativa. The sequence goes on along the minus strand of NC_025696.1, from coordinate 219,256 downwards.
AATCGTCACCGCTCGTTTTCTCACCTGAAATATTTAAGAGAACCCACATAAAGAATCATGTAGGCAGTTTCCGATTTTCATGTTAGAAAATTATTAGTGTAATTTTACGGTATTAATGAAGTAATCTTGGCTGTTCCTCCACTGTTCTTGCGTGAAGGGCTGAAGAGAGGCACTCGCCACTTGTAATTGCACTTTACCATCGTCGTGTGATGCCTGCACTAACCAGACACTTGACTGTGATCATCTAATCTAATCACATGTTTTGATTATAGATAGAATCTAGGATCTACCTCAAAGAAGAGGATGGATTGGTTAGAAGGAGAGTTAAGAAGGAAGCCGCCTTTGAGGAAAGACCAGCAACCATATTTTGCAGATACAGAACCGACGCAGTTCAAAGTGGTGTTGTCTGTTCTCAGCCTTGCTCTTACACGAGCTGATGTAGCACCAGCCTTTATCTTCACCCAAACTGTTGTTCATCAGTCTCAAAATCAGTCACATTTATTCATATATGCTAACGTACTTATGTTATTGTAGCGAAAGAGTNNNTGAAATGCTTAACTGGAGAAGCAATAGATGGTGTTCTGCGTGAGATTGTGCAATATGTAAGCTGGTGTGTAACGAGCTTTAACGCCTGCGAGAGTGTCTCTCCCTGAGACGGAAGGTCTTTTGTCCTTAAGCATTCCTCCATTGTAAAGTGGCTTCTCTGCTTCTGCTTTACACTGCTCATGACCGTTGAAATTCACATTCATTATATCTATGTGCACTTTTTTTATGTATATACTTTGTGAAATTGAAAATAGTTTCTTTTATGATAAAAGGTGAAATTGAAATAGTTTTTCAGAGCTTTAAACCTCTGTATAGGCAGTGGAGTCGTAGAAAGGTCCATCTGTACACGAATAATACCAAACATCACCAAGCTTAAATCTTGTATATGTATAGTAAATGCAATAATATTACTTGTATGTGTACCATATGATGAAGAAGCAAGAGTATTGAAGGCGGTGAAGAGAGATAGGGCCCAGAAGAGGAAAACATACATCGAAGAATGTTGCATGATTCAAAACAAGAACACAAAAATCTTGAGATAGAGAAAGGAAAACAAGAGAAATTAGGTGGGATGAAACCAAGTGCCCTGATATGGTTGGATGGGTGGTTAGGCCAATCTCTATTTGGGAGAGTTTCATTCAGAGAGGGAACAACATGTCAGAACACACTGAACCTGTTGAGTGAGTTCACGTGATGATGTTGTTATACGCGGAGTTGGTTTTGTATCATGTGAAGTCGTGCTTTTATGTATATAAAGGAGCTACTAGTGTGCCACGGGTTGATGCTTTGGTTACAAGTTTTCTACCCTATTCGGTACCATTTTGGCTCTGAATAGCTGTAGTTTTCGGGATACCTTTTTAGTTTCTAGTTTTTTTTTTTTTTGGTTTTTAGTTTTTTTTGCAGTAGATTTTAATTAATAGTAAGAAACTTGAATAGTGATTTCAATTAGTCTTGGATTTATTTCCTTGAAAACTCACGTTATATGGATTCTAGTTTCTAATAAGGTCATAAAAAAAACAAAACCCAAAAAAGTGGGTGTGTTGTTGGTTTGAGATTTGAATAGAGTTTTAAAGATTTCAAAAGAAATCTCCCACGCCTGCAAAATTCAATCACACGCTCGAGTTCACGCCACGCCACGTTCTTTAAGAATTAGTAGGACCATTACACCTTGCATGCGACGTATGGGCTTTAATAAGATTCATTGGGTTCAGAGAAGTCTATCATTGGGCTTCGAATAAAGCCCGTTTCAATATCTCCGAAGGTGTGATTATTGTTTTTTTTTTCTTCCTCAAATTTCATTTATGTATAATGCATAAGAAACTATATATAGTATATACTATATACTAATTAATTATGTTGATGCCGATGAAGATAATAATATTAATCATCTTTGAACGGTAAATACTAAATACTATACAAATTAAAAATTGTAAAATTTGTGGTGGCGGCGAGATCTTGATTGAATTGAATCATCTTCGCTTCGCCGCTTGGGCGGTGATCGTCGTCATCGTCACTAGTTACTGTGATTAAATATTAAAAAAAGTAAAAAAAAAAATTGCAAAATCGAGTATCGTCGTCTTCTGCTTCCTTCACCACTATCTAACTCAGGCGGAGCTATTTTACTCTTCCTCTCTCACTCTTTGAACGACCATGGCGGCGGACGACGGCGACCCCTCCAAATTCGCTGCAATTTACGACTCATCCTCTCCGTCGCACCCTCTTCTCTCAAAACCCTCCACGTCGGCTCTCGATTCTCCGCGTCGAAGTGATCCCGAGTCCGACCCAACTCAGTTCCTTCAGATCTCATACAATTTTGGCCCCAGACCTTTCAAGGACATCCCTTTCCTACTTCTCTTCGATCTTCTCGTCCTCTCCACCTTTGCTTTTGGTATCTTCTCCGTTTTCCATAGAAACAGCGATTACGGCAGCTCCTCTTCTTCCTTCACCTACGATTTCACCTCTTCCTCCTGCGTCAAAAATTCCACCTTTGGGAATAATGCTTCTTCGAGTGTCATGTACGGTTTGCTTTCTTCGTCTGATTCAGTCTTTGAGAAGAATTTGATCTGGACCCTTGTTGTAACGCTCATTTTAAGCGCGCCCTTTTGTTTTAGTGTCCTGCTTTTGCTCAAACACTACACTAAGCAGATCGTTTATGCTTGTTTGCCTCTCTTTGTCCTCTTTCCCATCTTTTTCAATGTCTATTGGTTTGTCGCTTGTACTCTTAGCTCTTCTTGTAGTCACTCCCTCCCTCTCGCTTACAGAATACTTGTCCTAGTCTTCGTTTTCTTAGTCATCGGGATCATTGTCTGGATCATTGTCTGGATCATTGTAGGTAATTGGCACATAATTGAGCTCACCATCCAGATCATCGGTGTTGCATCTGATGCCTTGTCCAAAAACTTGAAGCTTTTTCTTGTCTTGCCATTGCTCACTCTCGGGTTAGTGTTGTACTATGCACCCATTGTGGTGTTCTTGGTGTTTGCAAGGTTTAATGGAAAGTTTGTGCCGCGGGAGTTGGATGGTGATTACTTTTGTGAGTGGAAGGAGGATTCTTGGGTTCCTGCGTATTACGCGCTTGCCATTTTGACGATGCTCTGGTCTCTTGCTGTAATGGTAGAAATGCAAGTGTATGTGATAAGTGGAGCTATTGCTCAGTGGTATTTCTCCAAGGAAGAGTCAATCCCTAAAAAATGCATTCGGAGTTCTTTGAGGTGATTCGCCGCCACTTCATTGTCTCTTTTATTCTTGTTATCAATGATTTTGCTGTGCACTTTTTGTTACTGTCAATGGTGCTCTTAATTCGAATATATGCTTGTGTGATCTCGGGAGTCCGTTGCTTTGAGGTTTCTTAGTTGTGATTCCTCGTAAAGTATACTTCTTTGTTTCAGTCCTCACATCCAAAGTATTCAGTGATTCTAGGTCATGGTATTCATTAGTCTAGGCTTTACGGAATGGATACAATACATCACCATCTTATCTTGTTTACTACTTTAAATGTGAAAGTTTCGATAAACAGTGGTACATTCTGAATGAGTTTATAGTCAAATTTGCATTAGTCTCCAAAACCCTGTTCCGGTTTCTCTTAAAGCATGTGTGATTCTTACTCTTTTTTTTTTTTCCTAATTCTAACTCTTTTCAGGAACGCATTTGGTCAATCCTTTGGTACAATATGTGTATCAGGACTTCTCATATGCATTGTTCGTGTGGTCCGGGCAATTGTGGACAATGCAAGAGAAGAGAACCCACAAGGCATGGTGAATTTGGTTCTCCGTTGCTGCGCAAACGCATTACTCGGAGCACTAGACTATCTCAACAAGTTCACCATCAACTTTGCAGCAATAACAGGCGAAGCCTATTGCACCTCTGCGAAAATGACTTACGAGCTGTTAAGACGCAACCTACTGTCAGCTGTTTTTGTTGAAACAGTTTCCACCAGAATCCTAACCGGAATAGTCTCTGTCCTCTCAGCCGCATATGCAGTGGCGGTAAGTAATAAATAGCATCTGCTTCTCACCAACCAAACATATAGAATAATAGTGTTAATATAGTTTTTGGGTGGTTTGAAAAGCAGACATGGGGAGTTCTGAGAGGAGTGAGCAACCTGGGAAAAGATTCGTACTTGGTGGCTATACTGGCATGGGTCTTACTGATAGTGATCTTGGCGTTCTTTGTACATGTTCTAGACGATGTGATAGACACAATATATGTATGTTACGCGATAGATCGAGACAAAGGGGATGTATGTAAGCAGGAAGTTCACGAGGTATATGTTCACTTGCCAATCAGCAGAAGCACAAGATCGCCTCTGATCCCAAATGCACTGAATGCATAGGATAACATGACATGATCCAACGTTACTGCTTGTTGTATTTGTTTTTTTCTGTCTCTTTTCTTACACACACTATTGTAAATTCTCCTGAGTAGAGAGAGAGAGTGAATCTGGTGGGAATTGTGTTCTTGGTTGCGGTTTATATTGACGTTTTTGTAGAGTTATTGGGGTAATCTTGAATAATAATAAAAAATTAGGAATTTATACATTTATCCGTGAGGCGGTATGGTTTCTGTACCTTTTAATTATTTAGAAAATATCAACTTTGTTTTGCTAATTTATCAAAAAAAACCAATGTAAGTTTTTTGTGACATCAATAAAAATGGAAACTCCAGTGTAAAAAAAAAAAAAAAAAAGTAATGTGGCGAAAATAAAATGAAAGTAAAATAGTGGGGGGTGTGAAAGGAGAAAGAAAGAAATAAAAGGGCTGTATTTAAAGAAGCTCACAACAACAAAAGAGACCCAAAAATCTAAATCTATTAGACAAAAGCTTCCTTCGTTCCTGACTTTCTCTCTACGACAGATTGTGAAGCTTCTTCTTTCTCTTTGGACGACACAATGGTTCTCGAGGTAAATTATGTCGAATTCATTCGTTTATCCTCGATTTCTTCGTTTGATCTCGATGTTGGGTTGCTTAATTTTGATCTTGTTGTGTAGGCGACTATGATATGCATCGACAACTCGGAGTGGATGCGAAACGGAGATTACTCTCCGTGTAGGTTACAAGCTCAAACGGAAGCTGTTAATCTTCTTTGCGGGGCTAAAACCCAGGTATATTTATTAACGCATCTCACTTTTGGATTCGATTTATTAGGGTTTTTGGGTTTGCTTTCTGAGATTTTGATTTTTGGGATCTTTCGATTTTGCAGTCCAATCCGGAGAATACGGTGGGGATTTTGACTATGGCTGGCAAAGGAGTTCGAGTTTTGACTACTCCTACCTCTGATCTTGGCAAAATCTTGGCCTGTATGCACGGTATGTCTCCCCCCAATCTTTATTATCTACTAAGAACATCAATTATCTTTTATTTAGGAACCATTGGAGTTTAATGCTACTTGCTCCATCTTTTTTCAGGTCTTGATGTTGGAGGTGAGATCAACTTAACGGCGGCTATCCAGATTGCACAGCTTGCTCTTAAGCATCGCCAAAACAAGAATCAACGCCAACGGATTATTGTTTTTGCTGGAAGGTACTCTCACTTTCTTTCTTGTATGTACTGCACGCTTACTGACTAGGTTTTTGTATTAGTTTATCTGATTTTTTTTGTGTTGTGCTTCTCTGCTTTTTAGCCCTATCAAGTATGAAAAGAAGGCCCTCGAAATAGTTGGCAAAAGGCTCAAGAAGAATAGTGTCTCTCTTGACATTGTCAATTTTGGGGAAGATGACGATGAGGAAAAGCCTCAGAAGCTCGAGGCCCTCCTTTCCGCTGTCAATAATAATGATGGTAGCCACATTGTTCATGTTCCATCTGGATCTAATGCTCTCTCTGATGTCCTCCTCAGGTACCATCCTCTTTTTTACTCTACTTTTCTAGCTTATGTACACTGTTAAGTGAACAGTCTAGGTTGCCATTGCATGTGGTTTGTTGTGTTTTGAACTCTGATGTCTGGTCTTTTATCAATAATGCAAAATTTGGCTGTTACATCGATCAATTGAGAACATTGACTTTATCTGGTTTAGATTATTTAGACCGGTGTTATTACCTTGGCGTCTGTGACTGTTAATTTTCTTCTCGGTGTGTTGACTATTTAATTTTCTTTCAGCACCCCTGTATTCACGGGTGATGAGGGTGCAAGTGGGTATGTTTCTGCGGCAGCTGCTGCAGCTGCAGCAGGTGGGGACTTTGACTTTGGTGTGGACCCAAATATCGATCCAGAGCTTGCTCTTGCCCTTCGGGTCTCCATGGAGGAGGAGAGAGCAAGACAAGAGGCTGCTGCTAAGAAGGCAGCCGATGAGGCAGGTCAGAAGGACAAAGATGGGGACACAGCCTCTGCCTCTGCCTCACAGGAGACAGTTGCCAGGACCACTGAGAAGAACGCTGAACCAATGGTTAGTTGTTACTCTCTTTGTGCGCTGTTATGTTTCTATATTGTGTGTAGCATTCTTACATAGCCACTGGTGGAGAGTGTGTTTATCATACAACCTTTTAACTATCAAAGATTTTTGTCGCAGGATGAGGACAGTGCGTTGCTAGATCAGGCAATTGCTATGTCTGTAGGTGATGTTAACATGTCAGAAGCGGCTGATGAGGACCAGGATTTGGCTTTAGGTAAGTATAGCTGTGTGGTATAAGTATAATCATGGCAATTAGAAGATAAAACGGATACCTTCCTATGGGTGATTTGATGAAAGAGCCTTATATTTTGTATTGATCCATGTGCAGCGCTGCAAATGTCGATGAGTGGGGAAGAGTCAAGTGAAGCTACAGGTGCTGGACACCTCTTGGGAGATCAAGCCTTCATATCGTCTGTGCTCTCATCGGTAAGCTTTTTTACTTGAACTAATGAGTCATCATAATAGTTTGGATTTTGAAAGAGAATAGTATAGTTTTGGTCCTAAGTGTTTGTGAACACGCACAGCTTCCAGGAGTGGATCCAAATGATCCAGAAGTGAAAGCGCTGCTAGCGTCTCTGCCAGATGAATCAAAGGTGCGGCTTTGTTGTTGTTGTTGTTTTTTTCTTTTCTTAGTTTGGTAAAGAAGGTTCTGATATTGAAAATATAATTTTGGTTGAAATGGCAGCGGAATGAGGAGGACGAGAGTACTAGCAAAGGTGAGGATGAGAAGAAGAAGTAAGGAAGGAAGGAAGGAGCTGAAGACGTTTCATGCATGGCTCTCTCTCTCACTCTCTCTCTCTCTCTCTATAAAAGAAAATAATTCCTCTTGTTTCTTTGGTTTGATAGAAGATTGGGAACTGAGTTTTTAAATTAATCTCTCTGCCTTGTGACCTTTGTTTTTTTTTATCTCTCGCTTTCTCTATGATGTTGTTGTTGTTATTGTTTACTTCCGTCCAAGTCTAATTGGGCTCTGGTTCATTGGGCTCTCTTAGAAAGTAAGCCCATCAGTTTCCGATTGGAGTTAGAAAATGAGCAGTAAATTCGTAATGGGAATTTTCATCAGGAGTTTGTATGTATGGGCTCTGTTGTAAACAGGCTCTTTAGAGGGAATGAAAATGGAAAATATTCCAGTTAAAGATTCTCTCATCATTCTCAAAAAGTAGAAACTAGATTGTGTTTTAAGTATATCAGTTATATTCGGTTATATGTGCACTCGGCGATTAAACGTTCGCATATATAATAAGTATGGTAATTGCAAACTGTAAATTTGATCATATTGACATAAACTACGCAAGTGGAAGTGCTAAATTTATTTCAATAGAAAATGGAATGGAACTTTCAAGTAGGCAATTGCGACCGTTAAAGACTTTTTTTGGGGAAAACTTGGTGACAAAATTTCTTTCTTCCCTTTTAGAGCAAGATAGGGAAAGACAAAACCAAATAAGAAAAAAAGAGTCACAAGACTCACAACTATAGCATTAAGAAAAGAGGAAAATTTAGTAGAAGCTTCTATTGCATCTACCTAAGACCATTATTACTGGCAGTTCTTTTATCGATACTCTTATTAAAAAATAATAAAAAGAAGAGAGAGAAGAGGATAAAAAACAGAAACGTTCCTTGGCAGAGTAATCTGAGAACCGATACTCTCAACAAACAAAACAGGTGTCATCTGTTTAGTGGAGCAGATTTAAAAGATAAATAAATAATAATAATTTGTAAAAAAGTTAATTTATTTTTATTTTTTGAGGAACGATTAGGGGGTTACTCGAGTAAAGATGCTCTAACACCTTTGAAAAAGTCGTTTTTTAATAATTTCTACTATATATATTGAAAGAAAAAATAAAAGCAGAAGAAGAGGCAGGTGCGTCTGTCTTGTTCACTTGTGTGGTCACCTTTTGTCCTTTTCCCCTTTTTCCTTATCTTCAGTTCTCACCACTCTCTTCCTCCCTCTCCCATCTCTTTCATCTCCAAATATCCTATGTAATTTTTAATCTCTCTTTTAACTTTCAAAAATATATAACACTGCCACAGTAAAACTGTAAATCCCGATACTCGAAACTATGAAAACTAGTATTTTGGATTATATTTGTATTATCAAGAAAGAAAATCATTTTGGGATTTGAGATGAGAAACGTACGTATTAAACAGGGTTTGGTAGCGTTGAGTTGAGGAGATCAACAAAACATGCATGTTTAACACCGATTTTACCAAACATCTTTACGATAGAACGTTAATGTTTTACTTTACGAGTCCCTCTTTCTAATTTCAAGCATGTGGCTACATTCAATGAAACTATCTTTGTACATATTGATATGCATGCATGTGTGTGTAGTGTATATATATATGTATGCTTGTTACGCATGTGTGTATTTGAGATGCATTCATGTATGCATATGTGGGATCGCAAGTGGACAAAAGATGAGAAAAGGTTGGTATATAGGTTGGTAGGGAGATGGTTAGTGAGAAATAAATTGAGTTTGGTAGAAGAAAGGGTCCATTGGTTGTTGCTTCCTTCATTTATGGTTTTTAGTTTTTTTCTTTCCTCTTATATATATCTAACATTAAGTTTCCCCCCCTCTTCTCTCTTTTTACAACTTATCTACTTGTGCCAAATTAATTACAAACCTCACTTTCCACTTGTCATTAAACATTTGAATTCCACGTTCTTCCTAAATCTTTTAACTATAGAGATTATAACAAGATATCGTCTCCTTATAATCTAAGTATTATGTGATGAGGCATCTAATTGCCATACTAATTATAACCTTTTCTCCTTATATGGCTTATCTCCAACATTGGATAATGATTTTTTCAGGCAACAAACCTCTTACCTCATGCATTGACTAATCTCAGTCGTATAAAATTATCATTAGGCCACGGTTTCGAAATATTCTCATTAAATAGAGATCAATCTCTATATCGGTTTAACATTTCAAATTATTAAATTTAAACTCTTCTTTCTATGGAAAATTCATCACGGATCGATATAAAAATTATCTTTTGCAATGAAGTAATTCATAGTTTGTAAGAAAAATATATTCTATATATTAAATTCAACAGTGAAGTTTTTTTTTCACATACAAAGTGAAGATTTTTTACCTTCTCTAGGCAAAAGTTTTGTACAGTTACGCCTAAAAAAATGAAAATGAAATTATTTCATCTCCAAGCTTCGAAAACCCAAAAGAGAAGTGGTCGTCTCTTTCTTCGCCAACCCTAAAAAATCGAATCCATTGCTCATGATGTCAGTACCCTTGATGATACTCCCGCTGCTACCTCCAACTACATCGCATCTCATTCTTCCGCATCTACACTCCTTGCCGTTTATCATGCCTAAGCTGCACTTGAAACAACGTGGCGTTGTTGACTTCCCGCGTCCCACTAAGCCTTGACGGCGATCAACATCATCAGGAAGACTGATTCTGAGCTCAAGATTCAAATCTGGGAACTTTTCTTCAACTTGGCACTCGTTTTTCTCCTCTTTGAACGTAAGCATTGAGATTTTCTCTGACTTTCCCGGAAAAGTACTTACAGTTTCCTGGAACGTTTCGACCTTTGGAGCAGAAGTGAAGGAGATATTAATGGTGTTACTCGTAACTGGTTCTACTTGTGTAGGTTTAGAATCTTGAGAAGCTGATGATTCTTGGATTGGTCTATGAGTCGTTGGATCAATCCCTCTGTTTATAAGCTTTCTTCTTATGTGTGTGTTCCAGTAGTTCTTAATCTCGTTATCTGTTCTTCCTGGTAATCTCCCGGCAATAAGCGACCATCTATATATCAACAATTAAATCATCTCGTTAGACTTTGAAATTGATTAAACGTACCATATATATATACTAGTTAATTATTCAAATAAGTTCATAGAGACTTGTAAGGTGTATACTCACTTGTTGCCAAGAAGGCTATGGAGCTTGATGATGAGTTCGTCCTCTTCCTCGGTGAAGTTTCCACGCTTAAGGTCAGGCCGGAGATAGTTGATCCACCGGAGACGGCAGCTTTTACCACACCGAAGAAGTCCAGCGGCTTTGGGAAGAGATCTCCAGCAGCCTTCGCCATGAGCTTTAATGTAAGCTACGAGCCTCTCGTCCTCTTCTTTCGTCCATGCTCCTTTGTTTGTGTGAGCTTTCTCACAACACGGTGACCTTCCCATACCTTTTTGTTTTTTTCTTGTGGTATATCTAGAGATCTTATTTCTTGATGTATTATTGATACAAAATCTTATATATAGACAATATGATCAAATTCTTCTTGTTATTATTTTATATATATTGGGGATTGGCTTTTAATTGATGAGGGTTTTGGCTAGCTAAAAGGGTATAAAGGGATTAAGTTGTTTTTCTTTTTGTCTAGTGGAAGAGGATTGAAGCATTTGGTGGGGCACTTGGATTTTGGGGTTTGGTTGAAGGTTCAAAGCTTTGGTGTATAGTTTATATAGGGTTTTGACTTAAAGCTAGACAAGGATATACATATATATACACACACATATATATATTGCTTCTAGATGATAGGGGAGGAGAGAGAAAGAGAGTTGAACTTGTAATTGCTTCTAGATGTGAGTTGGTGGGATGGATTTGAATGAGTAGTGTATGGTGGCCTTTCGTTTTGGTACAATAAGTGAGAAGCTTGACATATATGGCATCATGGTCTTTTGAGAAAGCTATGACATTTTTAAATAATCATGACAACAATTTAATATTTATCGCTTAGAAATGTTTATAATCAAAGAAATTTCATGTTCATATATACTGACATACAGTAATCGCAACAGTAATACATAATAAGAAATTATATAGCAACTTTGTGTTGATCTCTTCCTTTTTACATTATACGAATTTCTTTTAGTGTGTACAAAGTATAAATAAGCAAATTTTGAAGATATAAATATATACGATATGTCAATTCGACGGTGATTATATTCATTGACAGACAAATGGATCTTTAACTTCAACCCATTTAATTAGTACAACTAGTAAATTTGTTTTTATTTATTTGTTGCAACTCGTAGGTACTCGCATGACGTTTGCAATAAGATTAGTAGGAATAAAAACAAAAACAAATTTTTTTTTTACCGCATATGTGGAAAACCTGAAATTCAGTATAACCTAAAGTTTGTGGCTTTTACCGCCAGATATATATTGGTCACAAACAAAAACTTGGTCTAACTAAAGAAAGGTGATACTTAAAAATAATTTGGTAGCAGCAATAATGAAGAAGAGGGATAAATTTAAGTTGTGGAGGTAGGTGGTAAAGTTAATGAGTGTTTTTGGACAAGTGCAGGTCAACTATAGCCTCTATAGTAAGGTTTTGTACTAGTCAACAGTCTTTTCTCTAATATATAGATAGACTGCACTGGATTCATTTAATTATTGATTTTTCTTTTTCCTAATCAATAATAAATATATCTAGATCTAAACCCTAATACACACAATCACTCGCTAATTAAACAAAGCATTATCAAATAACTAATTATATGTGTGGACATGGTAACTTATATACATGATTTTCAACTAATTTCTATCAGATGACTAGCACTTCATGTTTAAAATATGTGTGTGTGATGATGCTCATATTTCTTTAATATTTTCAGTATAAAAACAACACAACAAGAACCACCAAGACAAAATACATATATATTTATATAAAAATATGAGAATCTGAATAAAAGAATGAGCCTTCTAGAACCTTGAATTAATATATCTGGTTTTTCTCTAACCAACTTCTTATTAGTATTAGAGAGACTTGAAAAACCAAGACTTAACAATCTTTTTTTTTGGGACAATGTTAACACTTTTATCTGGACAGCTGGATCGGATCTATTAATTTTGTATAGTAGTATATATTTAGAATACGATCGATAGCACTATAATAAGCATACATGTTGTTGTAATTTCGTGTATATGCCAGAAAAGAATTTGAACAACGGAATTCACAAATAACATTATTATGAGAGAATAAATAAAATAGAGGATCGTATCTATTGTTCATGTATATATAATATGCTTACCAGTATGTTAAAGAAAAAGTTGAAACTATATTGTGAAATTTGGTAAGTTAGGTGGAAAAAAAATGTGAGTAGAAACGAAAATAAATAAATTGAAAAAGATTGGAAAAAAAAAACGAAAAAGAGAGAGAGAGAGAGAGAGAGAGAGAGAGAGAGAGAGAGTAGTTGAATTTCAATTTGTTTAATAATCATCTATTGGTATACAATCAATCACTCACCTCATGCATGATGATGGATGCCTCTCTTCTAGAAGGGTTAGGTTCTCTCAAGTCTCAGCTACAGGCCAAAAGATTCTTCAAATCAGCAACAAAAGTTAAATTCATTTACATATGAATTAGAATAAAACCACATATCACTTTTTCATCACATTCATATATATAGACCTTGATTAATTGAATTCTAACTCTCTCTTTAAAAAAAAAAAAAAATCTTTCAACTAAATTAAAAGACTAATTCGTAGTTTACGAAAGATCGAGCGCTTAAACACTATTAATATATGCGAAGCCTTATATATATCAAACCTCATGGGAATAGTTGTTGTGGTGAATGATTCTTTCTGTTGTTTTTCTTTCTTACTTACTCATCTTTAGACTAATAAATATATGAGTTTAACACTAATGGTATTGTAAATGACGTGGAAGAAATAGCGATGTGGCGAATGGTGATATAACAATTTGTTTTTTTTTTTTTGTGTGTGTGTGTGTCAAATATAATAGAAGCGCTATAAGGATAATAATACTATAGTGTAGTGATTATAAATTTTGTCATTTTCTTGAAGTATATATAGTATAAGATATTAAAAAGAGTTTACATGATTATACTAATAAGGTCCGTATGCGGTTGGGGACGTGGGATTTGGTTCACCTTCCACTTTTTTTTTTCTTTGTTTTGATATTTAATTGTAACTTAGCGTACTAGCTAGTTAAGATGTAAATTAAGATCAGCTTGATGGATCTCGAAGTCGAGGTATATAGAGATTTTATTGGCGACCAACGAAAAGGTTTTAAGTTTTGCATAACAATTGTGTGATAAATTAATTTCAAATGGGATTTCAATTCCAGCAGAGAAAGATAGATACTAGCTATATATTATGATCAGTTTCCCCTAATGAGACGTGAAAATAAGGTGGATGGTTGGTGACGGTGGATGATTAATTATATATACATAAATTGGTCACACCACACCACACCACATATCTCTCTACTTATATGTTTTAGCTTGTAAAAGAATATGTATAGAGTGGATATAATAGGGATAGAGAGGTCCAGAGATTGACCAAGTGTAAATAAGTGTGAAGTTATTTAATTATGCGTACACAGCTGAGATTTTTTTTTTTTTTTTTTTTT
>NC_025696.1:199638-205392 GCF_000633955.1 Camelina sativa | reverse complement strand
TTTTTTTTTTTTGTTTATCACATAATTGTTGGGCTGTTTTTTGGTAAATGAAATGTTGTTGGTTACAAGGCAGTATTGTAGAAGAAGAGTTTTATTTTTTTATTTTTTATAGTAAGTGACAAAGGTGGCAAATTAACGGAAAGAATCAATCAACGATGAGAAAGCTTTGGGAGGGAATGAAGTAGATTTGGAATTAGCTAAGATAATAACAATGTTTAGTTTTGCTAAGTATATACATAGAGTAGAGATATACACATTAGTTGGTACGTATAAATGATGATTTGTGTTGTCAAACAAAATTGAGAAGAAAGTGAAGTTCAAATGGGTTTGAAAAGTGAAAACCCATGAATGGTTGTAAAAAGAGCTCTATAACAGATGTATAAGCCCACTTGAATGTTGGGCTGGGCTATGATCTTCGCTGGAGCGGGCCATATATGAAACGGCAGCGTATGAGGGAGGGAGCGAAGCGAAGACCCGAAAAAAAAAACACGTAGCGGAAGGCCGTGTCAGTCGGTCGGTCGGGTCAGTAATCCATCCTTGTGAAAAGCTCTCTCTCTATGCGGAAGGAAAGGTCATAAACGGTATCGTATTCTTCTCATCTTCCTCTCTTCTTTATATATATATATATTAAATTATTATGTTTGGTTATAACTTTTCATTCATCGTATCACTCTCGTCGACTCGACGATTTTAGGGTTTTCTTCTTCTTCTTCTTCTAATCAAATCTGTCTCCTTTCTTGTTTCATCATCATCATCATCATCGTCTCTGCTTCCAGTTAATTAGATCCCTCCTTGTTCTCTTCATCGCAATCCCCAATTTTGTTCAATTCGATCGATTTTGCATCATGCCTTTTCAATAGCTCCTCTCTTCTTTCTGGCTTCGAGCTTCTTCTTCTTCTTCTTCTTTATTTGATTCCGAAAATTAGGGTTTCAAATTGAGATGCGAGCGAGCGTCCGATCAGAATCTTTCTTCTGATCGAGCAAATCGGAAACTCGGGGTTTCTTCCTTTGTATGGAAACTCGGAGCCGCAAGCGGGCGGAGGCGACCTCAACTGCCCCTTCTTCTTCTTCTTCCCTCTCTCCTTCTGCCTCTTCCTCCGGTCCCGCCACCCGCAGCAAACGCGCTCGTCTTTCTTCTTCTTCTTCTTCCTCACTTGCCCCTTCCTCCGCCACCACCACCACCCGCTCTCGCTCTTCTCGCTCTGCCGCCGCCGCCGCTACCGCTCCCACTCCCATGGACACCTCCACTGATTCTTCTGGGTTTCGCCGTGGCGGACGAGGTAACCGTGGAAACGATAACACCAATTCCGACAAGGGCAAGGAGAAGGAACATGACGTNCTCTCCTTCTCCCTCTGCCTCTTCCTCCGGTCCCACCACCCGCAGCAAACGCGCTCGTCTTTCTTCTTCTTCTTCTTCCTCACTTGCCCCTTCCTCCACCACCACCACCCGCTCTCGCTCTTCTCGCTCTGCCGCCGCCGCTACTGCTCCCGCTCCCACTCCTATGGACACCTCCACTGATTCTTCTGGGTTTCGCCGAGGTGGACGAGGTAACCGTGGCAACGATAACACCAATTCCGACAAGGGCAAGGAGAAGGAACATGACGTCAGGATTAGGGAGAGAGACCGAGCCAGAGAACAACTCAACATGGATGCTGCCGCCGCCGCCGCTGCTAGGAGCGCTGACGACGACGATGACGACAATGACAGTGAGGATGGCAACCCCGGTTTCATGCATCCTAACATGAGCTCTGCCAGCAGCGCTTTACAAGGCTTGCTCAGAAAGCTTGGAGCTGGATTGGATGACTTGCTCCCTTCTTCCGGTATCGGCTCTGCTTCTTCTTCCCACTTAAACGGACGCATGAAGAAGATTCTCTCTGGCCTCCGCTCTGAAGGTGAAGAGGGCAAACAGGTCGAGGCTTTAACCCAGCTCTGCGAGATGTTATCCATCGGGACCGAGGACTCACTTAGCACTTTCTCTGTTGACTCCTTCGTCCCTGTTCTTGTGGGTCTCCTCAACCATGAAAGCAATCCCGACATTATGCTTCTTGCAGCCAGGGCCCTTACCCATCTTTGTGATGTCTTGCCGTCTTCTTGTGCTGCTGTTGTACATTACGGCGCTGTTTCTTGCTTAGTCGCCAGATTGCTAACCATTGAATACATGGACTTGGCCGAGCAGGTTTGCTATCTTGATTTTTAATTTTCATCTGACATCTCGATTAACTTGAAATTTGATTCGTAATTTATAAATTGTGTGTGTTTACAACAGTCCCTGCAAGCTCTCAAAAAGATATCTCAGGAGCACCCAACTGCCTGTTTGCGAGCTGGTGCTCTTATGGCTGTCCTCTCGTATCTGGATTTCTTCTCCACTGGTGTTCAGGTGTGTAAATTTGTTACTTTTCTTTAATGCTATACATACATACACGCGTATCTAATGCACATATTCCCTGGCTTCTTGTAGCGTGTAGCACTATCTACTGCTGCTAATATGTGCAAGAAACTACCTTCTGATGCATCTGATTATGTTATGGAAGCTGTACCATTACTGACAAACCTACTTCAGTATCATGATTCGAAGGTAATTGTTGACCTACTTTCTGTTATTTTATGGTACTCCTATCTAGTTCCTCTCTTGCCCCATTTCCCTCCATAATGTGTTCGTATGGTGGCAGGTTTTGGAATATGCTTCTATATGCCTGACTCGGATTGCCGAAGCATTTGCACCGTATCCTGAGAAATTGGATGAATTATGCAACCATGGCCTGGTGACTCAAGCTGCGTCTCTTATTTCCACGAGCAATTCAGGAGGTGGTGGGCAAGCATCTCTTAGTGTGTCAACTTACACGGTACGAGCAAAATCTTTCTTGAATTCTATTTTTCTTCATTTATACACTAGGTGACATATTTCACCATATTTTGCTCAGGGGTTAATCCGATTACTTTCTACCTGTGCGAGCGGGTCACCTCTTGGATTTAGGACATTACTTCTTCTCGGTATTAGTAGCATTCTTAAGGATATTCTGTTGGGTTCTGGTGTCTCTGCTAATGCATCTGTATCCCCAGCACTGAGCCGGCCTGCAGATCAGGTACTGATTTTTCTTGTCGATACAAATATTAAATTTTTATTGTTCAACATCTGATTGAAATAATAATAGCTTAGATTTTAGGATAAGTTCTCTATTTCTGGTCTAGTATCCTAGTTTTTTTTGTATTACAATATTTTACTTGGGTGTTTGTATAGTGGATTGATCACACTTTACAGTGTCTTATTTGCTATACATATCTTGGAGCAGGTTGCTCAATACACTTATACTTGTTTTCTGAGATTATGTTAGATGTAATATAGAGAGAAGCATTTCATCAATGTGCTTCGGTCTGGTTTATTATTATTTCTCTATCTCGGGCTCTCTAACTATTGGATGCTTTATATCTTAGATTTTTGAGATAGTCAACCTAGCGAATGAGCTCCTCCCTCCATTGCCTGAAGGAGTTATCTCTCTTCCTACTAGCTCAAATACTTTTGTGAAAGGTTCAAGCCAAAAGAAATCTTGTCCAAGTACTTCAGGGAAACAAGAAGATGCTCTAAAAATTTCACCTAGAGAAAAATTACTTGGTGATCAACCTGAACTTCTGAAGCAATTTGGATTGGATCTTCTTCCAGTTTTAGTGCAGGTAATTTTTCTCTGCATTGGCTTCAAAATAATGCTCATACCACCTTGTATTGTCTAACTATTCTTGTTTTCTTTTCCAACAGATCTATGGATCTAGTGTCAATGGTACTATTCGCCATAAATGTCTCTCAGTCATTGGAAAGCTGATGTATTTCAGCAGTTCAGAAGTGATACAATCTCTAATTGGCGACACAAATATTTCGAGGTATGCTTTTTAATTTTTATCTATAAATTATGTATGACATGACAGTGTGTGCAACTTCTTACATTTTTCCCTATGTAGCTTCTTGGCTGGTGTCTTGGCATGGAAAGACCCGCAGGTCTTGGTTCCTGCTCTACAAGTTGCAGAGATTTTGATGGAAAAGCTTCCTGAAACATTCTCGAAAGTGTTTGTGAGGGAAGGGGTGGTCCATGCTGTAGATCAACTTGTCTTGGTTGGTAAACCTTCTCATGCCTCACCTACTGATAAGGAAAATGACTGTGTGCCCGGATCTGCACGATCTAGGCGTTATAGACGGCGAAGTAGTAATGCCAATTCCGATGGGAACCAGTCGGAAGAGCCTAAGAATTCTGCGTCCGTTAACATAGGTGCAAACTCTCTGGATTCTTCTACAGCCAGCTTTATGTTGAGGGAAACAGTTAGTTCATGTGCCAAAGCATTCAAAGACAAGTACTTCCCATCTGATGGTGGGGATCTTGATGTTGGAGTTACAGATGATCTCTTACATCTGAAGAATCTTTGCAAAAAGCTAACTGCTGGTATAGATGATCATAAAGTGAAAGGAAAGGGAAAATCTAAAGCGTCTGGGGCTAGCCTTGGCGATTTCTCTGCTAGCAAGGAAGAGTACTTGATTGGTATCATTTCTGAGATACTTGCCGAGCTAAGTAAAGGGGATGGTGTCTCAACTTTTGAGTTTGTTGGCAGTGGTGTGGTTGCAGCATTGCTTAACTACTTTTCTTGTGGCTACTTTTCCAAAGAGAAGATCTCGGAACTTAATTTTCCCAAACTTCGCCAGGAGGGGCTCAGAAGGTTCAAAGCCTTTCTGGAAGTTGCTCTTCCATTTGATGGTAATGAGGGAAAGGTCCCTCCTATGACAGTTTTGATTCAGAAACTTCAGAATGCTTTATCATCACTGGAACGCTTTCCCGTTGTCCTAAGCCATCCCTCAAGGTCACTAAGTGGAAGTGCTCGGCTCTCCTCGGGACTGAGTGCTTTGGCACATCCTTTAAAGTTGCGATTATGCCGTGCACCTGGAGAGAAGACACTACGTGATTACTCCTCTAATATTGTACTGATAGATCCATTGGCAAGCATGGCAGCAGTGGAGGAATTTCTCTGGCCCCGAGTTCAACGCAGTGAATCTGGTTTAAAGCCGGCAGTGCCTGCTGGAAATACAGAGGCAGGCGCATTACCTAGTGGTGCTGGTGTTTCATCACCATCTTCGTCAACTCCAGCTTCAACCACTCGTCGTCATTCTTCTAGATCTAGATCTGCAATTAACATAGGTGATACCTCAAAGAAAGATCCTGTGCATGAGAAAGGTACGAGTTCATCGAAAGGAAAAGGTAAAGGCGTGATGAAGCCGGCTCAAGCGGATAAGGTTCCTCAAACGAGGAACAGTGCTCAAAGGAGAGCTGTCCTTGACAAAGATACTCAAATGAAACCACCTAGCGGAGACTCCAGCTCTGAGGCATGTTACAGTGCTATGTTTTTTATTACTTGGTTGTTTTATTGCGTTACATCATGATGTTGTGGTGTAATTTGCTTATTCAACACCATCTTACTTGTATGCCTTGCAGGATGAGGAATTGGATATATCCCCAGTCGACATTGATGATGCCTTGGTGATTGAAGAGGATGACATTTCTGATGATGAAGATGATGATAATGAAGATGTAAGTCATCCCTTTTTTTTTCCCAGTATGTACGTTATTGCATTTGGCAATTAAGCTCAACAGCTTTCACATATTTGGATTATTTCACCAAAAATAATTACTCCGCTATTACTCAGATTATTCATATATTTGGTTATACCAATATTACTTAGATTTACCTGGCTGCTATCAATCACGTTGGCTTTGTAC
>NC_025696.1:193495-199578 GCF_000633955.1 Camelina sativa | reverse complement strand
CTTAATTTTCCCAAACTTCGCCAGGAGGGGCTCAGAAGGTTCAAAGCTTTTCTGGAAGTTGCACTTCCATTTGATGGTAATGAGGGAAAGGTCCCTCCTATGANGGAAGTTGCTCTTCCATTTGATGGTAATGAGGGAAAGGTCCCTCCTATGACAGTTTTGATTCAGAAACTTCAGAATGCTTTATCATCACTGGAACGCTTTCCCGTTGTCCTAAGCCATCCCTCAAGGTCACTAAGTGGAAGTGCTCGGCTCTCCTCGGGACTGAGTGCTTTGGCACATCCTTTAAAGTTGCGATTATGCCGTGCACCTGGAGAGAAGACACTACGTGATTACTCCTCTAATATTGTACTGATAGATCCATTGGCAAGCATGGCAGCAGTGGAGGAATTTCTCTGGCCCCGAGTTCAACGCAGTGAATCTGGTTTAAAGCCGGCAGTGCCTGCTGGAAATACAGAGGCAGGCGCATTACCTAGTGGTGCTAGTGTTTCATCACCATCTTCGTCAACTCCAGCTTCAACCACTCGTCGTCATTCTTCTAGATCTAGATCTGCAATTAACATAGGTGATACCTCAAAGAAAGATCCTGTGCATGAGAAAGGTACGAGTTCATCGAAAGGAAAAGGTAAAGGCGTGATGAAGCCGGCTCAAGCGGATAAGGTTCCTCAAACGAGGAACAGTGCTCAAAGGAGAGCTGTCCTTGACAAAGATACTCAAATGAAACCACCTAGCGGAGACTCCAGCTCTGAGGCATGTTACAGTGCTATGTTTTTTATTACTTGGTTGTTTTATTGCGTTACATCATGATGTTGTGGTGTAATTTGCTTATTCAACACCATCTTACTTGTATGCCTTGCAGGATGAGGAATTGGATATATCCCCAGTCGACATTGATGATGCCTTGGTGATTGAAGAGGATGACATTTCTGATGATGAAGATGATGATAATGAAGATGTAAGTCATCCCTTTTTTTTTCCCAGTATGTACGTTATTGCATTTGGCAATTAAGCTCAACAGCTTTCACATATTTGGATTATTTCACCAAAAATAATTACTCCGCTATTACTCAGATTATTCATATATTTGGTTATACCAATATTACTTAGATTTACCTGGCTGCTATCAATCACGTTGGCTTTGTACCTTACATGTGGTTTGATTGTCGTTTAATACCTTCAAAATCATATATACCTTCATTTCCAGGTTTTGGATGACAGTCTTCCCATGTGCACGGCTGATAAAGTGCATGATGTGAAATTGGCGGACTCAGTGGATGATGATGGTCTGGCAACCAGCGGCCGACTAATGAATCCAGCTTCAGGAGGCACTAGTGGAACAGCAGCAGCAGCAGCAAGGGGTTCTGATTCTACTGATGCTGGCATTGGGAATACTTATGGTTCGAGGGGTGCACTATCCTTTGCTGCTGCGGCGATGGCTGGGCTTGGAGCTGCCAGTGGTAGAGGTATCAGGGGAAGTAGGGACTTGCATGGACGTACCCTGTATCGGAGTTCAGATGAGCCCTCTAAGTTGATATTTACTGCGGGAGGAAAGCAACTTAGTAGGCATTTGACGATTTATCAGGCTGTACAACGACAACTTATGCTTGATGAAGATGATGATGACAGGTTTGGTGGCAGTGATCTCATCTCAAGTGATGGAAGCAGATTTAATGACATTTACACCATCATGTACCAGAGGCCAGACAGCCAAGTGAATAGGTTGTCTGTTGGTGGAGCAAGTTCTACCACACCGTCAAAATCCACAAAGTCTGCTACTACCAACTCTAGTGTAGAATCTCAGTCACATAAGGCATCTCTTTTGGATAGTATATTGCAAGGGGAGCTTCCATGCGACCTTGAGAAATCAGATTCTACATATAATGTTCTGGCGCTGTTGCGTGTATTAGAGGGTTTAAATCAGCTTTGCCCTCGTCTAAGAGCCCAAACTGTTTCTGATCGTTTCGCAGAGGGTAAAATTGCAAGTCTAGATGATCTGAGTACAACTGCTGCTAAGGTTCCTCATGAAGAATTCGTTAATAGCAAACTTACACCCAAATTAGCTCGACAAATCCAGGATGCGCTTGCTTTGTGCAGTGGAAGCCTTCCCTCTTGGTGCTACCAGTTGACTAGAGCATGCCCATTTTTGTTTCCGTTTCAGACCCGTAGACAGTATTTCTACTCAACTGCTTTTGGGTTGTCTCGTGCATTAAATCGTTTACAGCAGCAGCAAGGTGCTGACGGCAGTGGGTCTACAAATGAACGAGAGATGAGAATAGGGAGACTGCAGCGCCAGAAAGTTCGAGTATCCCGAAATAGGATATTAGATTCTGCTGCAAAAGTTATGGAGATGTATTCTAGCCAGAAAGCTGTGCTCGAAGTAGAATATTTTGGTGAAGTTGGTACTGGTCTAGGCCCTACACTTGAGTTTTACACACTTCTAAGCCATGATCTGCAAAAGGTTGCCCTTGGGATGTGGAGATCAAATTCTGGTGACAAGGTATCTATGCAAATTGATAGAGATGAGATTGAAGACGGAAAGTCATATGCAGTTAGGGACAGAGAGATAGTTCAGGCCCCACTTGGGCTGTTTCCTCGGCCTTGGCCCTCAACAGCTGACGTATCTGAAGGTGGTCAGTTTCATAAAGTCATTGAATATTTCCGCCTTTTAGGGCGTGTGATGGCCAAAGCACTTCAAGATGGACGGCTGTTGGACGTCCCACTGAGTACAGCGTTTTATAAGCTTATTCTTGGTCAAGTGAGTTTATTACTAGGAAGTGTTTTGTCTAGATAAAAGTGAAATAGTGGTTTATACTTTTTCATTTTTGTTGGCCTTTGATAATAAGTTTGTCCTCTTTTCTTTTTGTCAATTAAGCAGGAGCTCGATTTGCATGATATTGTATTATTTGACGCTGAACTTGGTAAGACCTTGCAAGAGCTGCGTGTTCTTGTTGCCCGCAAGCACTATCTGGAGGCAGTAGGTGGTGACAATGGCAGCACAGTTTCTGATTTATGTTTACGTGGATCCCGCATAGAAGATCTCTGCTTGGACTTCACACTACCTGGCTATCCTGAGTACATTCTGAGACCAGGAGATGAAATTGTACTGTCTTAGTTTACAACCCCACCTCTTCCTATTCTTGTAGTACTTGTCCATGATTGCTGATGACTTGCTGTTCTATTACAGGTTGATATTACCAATCTTGAGGAGTATATTTCCCTTGTCGTTGATGCTACTGTCAAGAGAGGAGTTGCTCGGCAGATCGACGCGTTCAGATCTGGATTCAATCAGGTTAGCAGTCTCGTTATCTCTTTCTTTTCTGTTGCTTTTGGCTTTTAAACATAATAATGTAGAAAAAGATGATTCTGTGAATTAGAGACTTCCGTTTTTTATTTTTTTAGTCTGACCTCCATAATTAATTACCAGGTGTTTGACATAACATCTCTACAAATATTCACCCCTTCTGAGCTGGACTACTTGTTGTGTGGTCGTGGAGAGTTGTGGGAGGTGATTTTTCCACTTTTCAGTTTCCCATAATTAAGAAACTTGAAATTATCATTTCTAAAATCTTATTTTCTTGCAGGCGGAGACTCTTACTGAACATATCAAATTTGATCACGGGTATACTGCCAAAAGTCCGGCGATCATTAACGTATGTTACTTTTCTCTATCCACTGAATTTTTAGCAACATATCGTACTATACTTATGCTTCTGAGTTCTGAACTGTTTTTTTTTTGTGATTCTGATTTTCACCCCACTCTGTAGTTACTAGAGATCATGGGAGAACTAACAGCAGATCAGCAGAGGGCTTTCTGCCAATTTGTAACTGGAGCTCCTAGGCTTCCTCCTGGTGGCTTAGCTGTTCTGAACCCAAAGCTCACGATTGTCAGAAAGGTAAAAAAAAAAAGCCGTACTTAATTGCGAGTCATTTTATGATTTAGGCAACCGGTCCCAAGCCATGTTCAACTTTATCCACCAAGCATATGTCAGAAGGGATCTATGTGTGGGCAAGGTCTTTTGCTCTTTTTTCTAAGAGCAGACACACATTGTGGTTTTTTGTAGCATTTGCAAGAGTTTTTCAGATGAACTTAATGTTATGTATTGATTTTCTGTGCGACTCTAAAATTGCTGTGTCTTTGGCTGCTCAGCACTCATCGACCTCAAGTGCAGCAGTCAACGGAGCAGGGGCTTCGGAGACAGCAGATGATGATTTGCCCAGTGTCATGACTTGCGCAAACTACCTTAAGCTTCCTCCTTATTCTACAAAGGTGAGTCATGTCTCTTTGTATATTTCCCTTGAGTCGATGTTGATGTTATTGTTGTTGGTGACCCTGACGTATATGAAACAGGAAATCATGTACAAGAAACTGCTCTACGCCATCAATGAAGGGCAAGGATCGTTTGACCTCTCATAAGGAGCAGATCGCTCGGTTTCCTTTCCCCTCTCTGTACATTACATGAGAAGAGTGATTCTCTGCTTTTTGGGTTTTAATGATCTGACAAAAGCGGAAGATGCGCCCAAAAGCCAGGTGACTGCTCTTGAAACCTCTGTTCTCCCGGAGACTTTGTAGCGCGGAGGGACATAGTGTGTGGCTTGTGGATGTAAATTTTGTCTTTGCAGGCTCTGCAGAAGGCGCCATTACTGTGTAGTAGATAAAGAAAGATGATAGGCTTATCTTTTCCCTTTTCTCTTTTTCTTCCAAGAATTATCTTTTCGGTCCAAACTATTGAAACTCACTCAAGTTTATATGGACGGCACTTTGGATATTTTAAACAACGAAAACTAATTTATGACATTTAAGAATTGTGCATAATTATAAAAGCGAGCAATACTCGCGCACAAGTATTCACGTTTATTCGATTCAATTCAGGCGAAGGTAAGCTCTCTTGAAAGCTGACTTTTGGGGCTTCTCGGGATAGGTTGATCTTTTCAAGGCCCCTCAAAAATTGCTGGGAAATCGTCTTGTAAAGTTGCGGCCTGGATCTCTTTCCATTGCCTTTTGAGTTTTAATTTCTTTATTTTGTTGTTGTTCATTCTATTAGAAAGAAGAATTACATACAAAGGGCAATGGGAAGAGATCCAGGCTGCAATTTTACAAAAATTATTCAACTAATTTTCATCATTTGCATTGTAAATGTTGAAGATGTTGGAAAAAACTATTCAGTCCATTCAACTTAAAAAGTTGAGAAAATAAACTAATCTTACAGCAAAAATCTTCAATTTGTTCAACCACTATTTTGGAGATGAATGAGTTGAATAATATTCAACCTATTTGTTTAACCTATTTTTTCAATTTTGTGTATCCATTTGCAGCCTTAGTTATTTTTATGGCTTGCGGTAAGGAAAGAAATTAAAGAGTGGCAGTTTCAGAAAGAAAAATAAGAGGGTGGCATTTGTCTTGAGTTTAGTTTTGAAAGTGGCATTTTAAATGAAATTTCCTAAATAAAATGTTATAGAAAAAGAGATTACTTATCAGATCTATAGTCGTTTACGGCTTGTGCGTCTCATAGACAACCGCTTTGGCTGTGTTTTAGAACACAGACTAACAGGCATTACATAGCAAAAATGGCGAAAACAATAATGGTCTACTATTAGAAAGATAACAATTGCGAGAAAATTTATTACGTAAAAAAAGTTCAAGCATGCAATCGATTCATAGATTGGCTCCGATAGATCATTGTCGAGTTTATGATCCATATCATCCATGTCATAGCAGACATCTTGACTAGGGAAAACTTTGACAACAATCTACACATAATACAAAGACAATTGTAAATGATAACCGACACTATAATAAGTAAGGATTATGCAAAAAAAAATGATTAATAACTGGTATCGATCATAATTAACCTCATCAAAGTTGTAAGGATCACAAGTGGAGACAGCTTTAACAGTGGCTATTCCA
Source organism: Camelina sativa (assembly GCF_000633955.1). NCBI lineage: Eukaryota > Viridiplantae > Streptophyta > Magnoliopsida > Brassicales > Brassicaceae > Camelina > Camelina sativa. The sequence goes on along the minus strand of NC_025696.1, from coordinate 193,673 downwards.
GGCCTTTTTGCCTGGATAACTCCATAGGATGACACATCCAAAATCCTCATATCTGAGCTGAGCCACTTGTAGTCACTGGATGCATTTGAACAACCTATATGTAATATATACATATTGAATATTCAATTAAGATATTGTCCTCATGGTAATCATGTCAATCAAACAAGGAATCAAAAGA
>NC_025696.1:187505-192987 GCF_000633955.1 Camelina sativa | reverse complement strand
CATAGATTGGCTCCGATAGATCATTGTCGAGTTTATGATCCATATCATCCATGTCATAGCAGACATCTTGACTAGGGAAAACTTTGACAACAATCTACACATAATACAAAGACAATTGTAAATGATAACCGACACTATAATAAGTAAGGATTATGCAAAAAAAATGATTAATAACTGGTATCGATCATAATTAACCTCATCAAAGTTGTGAGGATCACAAGTGGAGACAGCTTTAACAGTGGCTATTCCAGGCCTTTTTGCCTGGATAACTCCATAGGATGACACATCCAAAATCCTCATATCTGAGCTGAGCCACTTGTAGTCACTGGATGCATTTGAACAACCTATATGTAATATATACATATTGAATATTCAATTAAGATATTGTCCTCATGGTAATCATGTCAATCAAACAAGGAATCAAAAGACAATATACCTCCTCTCACAGCAAGCTTAATTTTTTGAGAAATATGAGGGGTCCATTGGAGTAAAATTCTAGGTTTTCTGTTCCATAAGAATTGTACTACCTCCTCTGGATTCTTATGCCCATTAGAGTAAGCCAATTCAGAAGAAGCTCCTCCAACAAAAAGGGTGGCCGTAACCAAAAAGCAAACCAAACGGACACACTTGGCCCTCACTAGATCCTAAAACATTTTAACACAAAGTCAAATATTATACGTACTAGCTAGAGCAGTACAAATCTAATGAATGAATGAATGAAGAGAGGACAATTTTCACAAACAGATGAGTCTGAATATCATATTTGACATTTTATGGATATTAGAGAATATTAATTGTAAAATTGTTTGGATATGGATATAAGTAGAGAATATCACTCTATGAAAATGCATGTAGAACTTGACCCAATCCTGTAATTCCATGCATCCCCAAGACGGATCTCTTGGTATTTATTTAGGTGCCAAAAAGAGTATATCATCATGAAATCCAACAAAAAATTCCAAATATCGATCTCTAAGTAAATACCTTGAACTTTTTGGGGCTGAAAAGAGGTCCCGCAACACTAGAGTCGACAATTCTATATTCTGTCGTAGATATAGAAGAAAAGTGTCAAAAGAAAAGAAAACCGCACAATGTTATCTTTAAACGACAAAAGATTATCAACATTCTCACGATCCATTTCACTACCAAGGATAATTATGATATAGCTAGCATATATACCATTAATTATTCACATTGTTAATATTAACTGATAGATAGATATAACTTTTTTTTTTCTTTTCTTTTTTTGTGGATCGATGTAGCTCTTAAATATTACCCATTCCAGCCTCCATTTCAAGGATGTTTTCTGCAGCACCCATTTTCCGATGTTGTTGACAAATCAAACCAAACAGACAAGAAAACAACAAATGAGACCATACAATAGACTCTCCAAATCTTAGGATAATCTATTAACCCAAGTGCCCAACAAATGCTAGTGGAGAAACTGAGACATTAAGTGATAAAAAAAAAAAAGAAAAAAAAAAAAGTGAATATATATGTATCAACGTTAACTCATTTGTGACATGAATTCCAGAATGAATCGGATGAAACGTTTAGATCCCTACTCACGAGAACTCCGAAACGACGACCGAACAGCATAAATCCCAACAATTCTAAATTTCTAACAAAAACAAAAAACAGGATCAGAATAGACAGAGATCGATGGTCTGGACTATATATAAAGATCAATAATCAATCTATTTTATAACTATAAGGGGAGGTAACTGGATTGATGTTTCCAATGTATTTTAGCTTAACCGATAAATTTGGAAGTATTTCGATGGGGTTTTGACGATTTCATGTCAATACACAAATATGTAGCTATGTACTGAATGTACGATGGTTTTTTTTTTTTTTCTTTTTATTTATTATTTTTTTTTCTTGTTTATGTGTTAGTATAGATTTTGACTGAGTTCCCTTTCCACTACAATCAATCAAATCCATGGATTTTTTTTGTATGATCATAACTGGCAAAAACATAGCAACCGATACATAAAGATTATGCTGAACCGCCACCAAAAATAGCTACTCCATTTTTTAGTGTTCAGAGATTTTTCTTTTTCATGGTCGACACTAAAGAATGAGTAGCGAAAATTTCTCATTGAATCTGTGACCACTAAAATCTAAAACTAATTAAAAATATATTAAAATATTATTTTTTAGAAAAAAAAGTTGGTGAAAATCCGTTTCTCATTTTGGGAGAGAGACAGTAGCTCAAAATAAAGACGTCTCTGATTTTTTTTTGCTTGTCACCTTTTTATTTATTACATAATCGAACAATGAACAGAAAGTAATTAAATATTAAAATATTAACTTTTTCTTTGTTTTGACAGACGGTGAAGAGTCTCTCCCATTGTGGTCTCGTGGATGCTCTTCGAGAGACTGTGAGAACCTCTTATGTGAATCCTATATAAAATACATGTCTTTGGATTAGTTGGCCTTACCTTTTACGTTTAGATAGTTTCGTGTGTGATAGACGTCTCTATAAATAAAACACTCATGATTATTTTGTAACACCATTGCTTTTTCAGATTTACAAAAATGAAAATGGACTTACTAATTTTAGGTTTCTTAGTCATTTTTTTGGTCAAACTATTGGGCCACAACTGACTCGCCCATTAGTTAAATTCCTACATTTGTTGGAAATTTTTTTAGCGATCATTATAAAAGTTTTTTCGTACTATAAGTTCTGCTTATTTACTTTATTGACAATAATCCAAACTCTAATTCATGATCCTTGAGCTCAATTCAGTTTCCGAGTCTCTTGTAAAAATCAAAATTAGGCCAAGCTTCTTTTTATATAAAGGAGCTCTCATATACCCAAAGAAATCAAAGCAAAACAAGGAATTTTTGGAGTAAAAGTAAAAATAATTTAATAACACAAAAACAAACAAAAAAAATAAAAAACAAAATCTGGAAACGTAATGGGAAAATAAGTATCCTTACCCCAAGCCATAAAAAAATAACTAAGTATGTAATTCTTCTTTCTAACAGAATGAACAAAAAAAAAAGATAAGATATTAAAACTCAAAGGCAATGAGAAGTCTTGTTTACATATCTTGGTTTTTCTTCTTCGTATCCTTTACATATTTGTTCTCGTCTCCTTCTTTCTCGTCTTCTTCTTCTTCGTCGTCGTCGTCTTGCTCTTCATCGTCCTCTTCCTCTTTATCTTCTTTCTTCTTCTTGTCATCTTCTTTTCCTTGTATCTTCTCACACTTGACCTGCACTGCCAATGTCTTCACTATCTCCGAACACTCTTTGCCCCCAAACGTCTCTCTCGCTACGACTATCGAACAACGGTTCTTCCCCAAACACGTCTGTTCCATAAATTTTAACACAATCAATCAATCAACCAAACAAAACTCACAACTAAGATGCTTCAGTCATCAGATAATACCTTCTCCACTACTTCCTTTGACTTAGATGCAGAGCACTTCCCCATTGTAAAGTTCCCACAAGTTCCTGTGGGATCTCCGAAGCTTGCAAACTCTACCGCCACCATCTGTTTCTCCGGAGGACACTTCATCACCGCCTTCAGCTTCATGTCTTTGCTTCTCGAAACTATCTTTGGCCCTTCTCTCTTCCACGATTTCACCGATACAGGGTAATTCTCCCCGACAAAACTACAGATCGTGTCTCGATTCACCAACACGAAATCAATAGCCTCTAACTTCACCCCTGGTTCTTCCTCGAGGATCACCAGCATGTTCTTCTTCTTCTTCTCCTTCATGAAAGATCTCGGTATATGGTACCTGTCCACCATAGATAGGTTAGGTTTAGTCGTCTCGAATTGTTTTTGTTGTTTGTCTCACAAGTCATGTTCTAATAAGCATACTCTGTTTGAGTTGGCTCTCCCAGTGGAGAAAGGAAAGACATCCAGTATCTCCCTACGCCATTGCCATTCACCCAAATCAGTCCCTTTCCCATTCCTTTCATCCTAATTGCGACCGTGTTCTCTCCCTCTGGTGTCTCAAAGTAGGTCTGCAAAATCCATCATTGGTTGACACAAATATATCTGTGTGTAGACATGGATCATATATAATTAAGCAACGTTGAGAGTTATTTACCTTGTACCATGTAAGAGGCTTACGTTCACCATCTTTCTCCCATTGCACCTTCTTAGAACCCTTCTCAGTGTACACCTCTTTCTTTTCACCTTCCAAACCGGCCTGCATTAACCGGATTAAACTTACATTTCCATCATAAACCAATACTATAAAAAAATGGTGACTATTAAATTACCAAATGTCCCCATTCATTGTTCTCGGTCAAATCTCGCGTTCCCGACTTTAAACCGATGATTGAAACTGCACGTGGACCGGCATACCTGTGCTCCATGTATGATCCACTGTCCTGAAAGATCATAACAAATATTTACTACCTTGTTTTGCTTGACAACATACATTTAAAAATCAAGATCTTGAGTACTGTTTCAAACTCACAGGTAATCCGGTTAGTACACCCAAGATTGAAATGTGATTATCTCCTGTTTTTAAGTTGATCGGTTTTTCAAACACGAAGCTCTTCATTTCATGGCTTCCATGAGCATTCCCTACAAATAACAACAGCATATTCTAAAAACTCTCTGTTTTTGTCTAGTAATACATACCCCCGGCCTTGCTTTAAATTACCTGCGTATTCTCCATTAACGTAAACGATCAGTGCGTGGCCAAGACTCGCTACTCTCAGTATTGTCTTTAAACCTTTTTTGTCTGGTAAGTCATCTGCTTCAATCTTTATGCTGTAGCCATGAAATTAACTCTATATAATAAGGTAGAGAGACCCAATAAGAAAAAAAAAAGTGTTGCTTGTGAAGGAAGTTACCTTGTGGTATACCAAGCATAATCTGTTTTGTCCTTAGTTAAGTAATAGAGCTCCCCAGGAATCAAGGAATCACCGCCTAGTTTGGAAGCAATATTTTCGTGAAACATCTCAAACTTGAGACCTTCGCTCGTCGTCTTCTCTGACTTGACAAAATTTCTCCAACTGTGTTGCGCCACAATCTGTTTCAGAACAATACGGATAAATATTTCAAATTAACATTTCAAATTGTTTTCTCCAAACCAAAAAAAATCGAACCGGTTCTTTCGAGTACTTACTTGTGCAGTATTGTAGACGACGGTTTTACAATCAGGTAAGATGCTGATAGAACGAGACGGTAACACGTAATTTTGACCATTGAATTTAATCGTATTAGTTTCCCTTGTGTTATTGTTCGATAAGAAAGCCGCACACACTTTTGTCCCTGGCTGTTCGTGGTACCTAACCTGCAAAACCAAAACATGGATCGTTGAGCTCTGGTTCACCCAAACCGGATACAGATGATTTGGTTCAGGTAACCTCAGTGTCGGGACCAAGTTTCTGGACGCGAAGTTGACCCCAGAAAAGTGCCTTCTTGCACAATCTAAGAGCTCTGTGCACATGTCTCAGGTGACCGTATTTTGGTTCTTTCTCAAAACCTAAAAAAATTAACCAACAGCTT
>NC_025696.1:157188-187151 GCF_000633955.1 Camelina sativa | reverse complement strand
GGGGGGGTTGGATCTACCGTATTCGTCGAGTGGTGCATCGTCATAGTAACGAGTGGTAACGAAGTGAGCAGACGTGCGTCCGAAGTTTGTTCCACCATGGTACTGCACAGAAACAGAGCTCAATCTATTGTAAGTGCAAACATGACTGACGCAGATATATAATGATTTAAACGTACCATGTAGTAGTTGACATGAGATCCGTTCTTAGAGAAGTATCTAGCGACTGAGAATGCAATATCTTCGACTGTTCTATGTGTTGGAGGATCCCCAAAAACTCGAAACCTAAGAATAAAAAAAAAAAAAAAAGAAACCAAAAGTAAGATTGTAGCTAGTTTTGTGTACTGATGAGAGTTTGATGTTTGTAGGTAGAGCGTACGTACTGAGTAGTCCAATTCTCGGTCCATAAGGAAGGCTTATCGTGTCTGTTTGGTCCCTTGAAAGTATCTCCGCAGTGCCTTCCATTACAAGCATTAATGACATTGTCAGGAGCATCGTTTTGTTTGCACATAACCCAGGGGATTCCCAGTTTCATTGACTCCACCAAATTCGCTGCCCATTTTATATATCTTTCTCCATTCTCCTTGTAGGCTAGCTGAACCGCGTTATACTCATTCTCTATCTGTCATTTATTTTATGTATGCTTAGAGATTTCAATGTCTATGCTTTTCAGATGGATGAATCATAATTGTGTGTATACTATATACCTGTCCCAAGACGATGGGACCTCCCTGTGAAGCGAACAGCTTCTCTTCTTTCATCATCCCAAGTATTTTCCTCACATATCTCTCTGTGTGCTCCTTCATTTATCGATTCGGTCCATTAATCAGATTTTTTGAGACAGCTAGCTAACTAAAGGATTACTGCAAAACTGTGCTTAGAAAAATACCTTGAAAGGTTTATTATCTGTGCGGAAGTAAATCTCTGGGACCTCGCGTAGCCAGTACGGTAACCCTCTGGAATAGTATGAGTTAAGTTAGCATTAATTTCTTTTATAAAAAGGAAGCATACATACCTCATTCTTCGGATCGGATTTGAATCTTTCTTACCCGTGGCTCCATTCGGCTTGGATAAAGGGTCCGAGCCTCAGGGTGACGTAGAGACCTTTCTCGTGGATTAGTTTAATGAATTTCACCAAGTCGAACCTCCCACTGAAATCATACTGAAACACAATATACACATATATAAACCATTTAAGGCAAATGATCAAATCAGCAAAATAAAGTAAGAAAAGACAAAGGAATTAGTATTTTAAGAGAACCTAAAGATGAAATATATATATATACCTTGCCTTGTTCAGGCTCATGCACATTCCAGAAAACATAAGTTTGGATGGTGTTAAGACCCCCAGCCTTAGCTTTGTCGATAATACTGGGCCACATCTGCAACAGAAAACCAAATCCATGAAGTGAAATCATCTTCTTGATTCTTGATTCTTGATTCTTGATTGATTGGGGTAATAATATATACTAAACAAAAACAAAGTAGAAGAACTTCTTAATTACCTCGGGTGTGCTTCGAGGGTAATGAACAGAGCCAGAGAAAAGAAGCTCCCTTTTCCCATTTATGATCAATGAAGTTTCGTCGTATGATACTCCTTTCTTCTTTTCCTCATCCTTATCGTCATCTTCTCCTCCGCCATGGCTTGCCTCCAAACAGAGTGAAATTACAAGTAGAATCGCTATCAAGTATCGTGTTCTTGACTTCATTTTAATTTCACTTGTTTTGATTGTTTCACCAACACGAATATTAAAACTTTTATGATACATGGAGCCCCTGCTTTTAGGATTTCCAAGGTCAAAGAGGGAAGCTCGGAATCTTTGTCTCTCAGCTATTCTCTCTATCTATTTTTGTTATAAACAACAAAATTGTTTATTGGTTTTTTAATTAATCTACAACGTAACTTGATCCGCATTCGAAGCCCTTCTTCACACAATTGCGAACCGTACGTAGATACAAATTAATTTGAAAACATAGATATTTCTCAACATTAATTAAGTCTTTTGGAAGAAGAAGAAAAACAAATATTACAATGATATTAAAAGAGTGTACACATAACACATAGAACCCAAAAAAGAAAAGAAAGCTACACACCATATGGGTTATGGAATTAATATACAAAAACAAGACAGCAATAACAATATTAATCCATAAAGAGAAATTGAAACGGTGGGTACAACAAGATCATCACATGACCACACAAGCTGCCGGGTTCTCGTCGCTAAAAGCAGTAGTGTAGCGGACCTCGGTGGAGCTAGCACGAGCAAGCTGAGACACTCCGGGGTCATCAGCTCTGCGGACATAACCGGAAGGAGCCTTCTTGTCGTAGACGCCAGCTGCGTAAGGATGAGCCACAACGTCGTAGGGTACGTATGGCCAGAGCTCGACCTTCTTGCCGGTCCTGTGAGCCATACGGGCAACCACCTTGTTGGGCTCGACGTAGCCGACGACAGTGACTTTATGGGCTTTGGGTTCCAACGTGACAGAAGAGACACCCTTCATGCCTTCGACGGAACGCCGAACTTTCCTCTCGCAACCTTCGCAGTCCATCTTCACTTTGATCTCCACCGACTGTCAGAAAGACACAAAACGACAAAAAAATATACTATATTATAGTCTACTTTTTTTTTTTTTTTATAGACATAAAAAGAATATTATTCACGTGGGTTAGCCCCGGAAATTAATGATTTATTAGATTGATACTTAGTAAAAGAAAATTCCGACAGCGAATAGAATACACTAATCCCGGTGTGAATCTAAGAGATGGCTCTCTCTGTATCATCATCGTCAACTTAGTTTTCCAGATTAAAAGAATCTATTTGGTCGGCGATATTTAGATATTAACTCAAGAGACAAGTAAGTAGTCTTTTTTTAATTTTTTTATGGAACTAGTTAATTTTACGAGATCTACTAATTAAACTAACTAACACTCTCAAGACTTATCCTTGTAACTATCGAAGCTAGTTTCTACTATATACTAGACTCATAATCACTTTGTTGTTTCCGACAAAGCTAGTGTTGTTAGTACTTCCAAATCAAGATCTAAAAAATTCTCAAGCTGAATCTAGTCAGTTGTCAAGAAAAAGAAAAAAAAAGAAAATTAATAATAAAAGTAAAGGTGGGGGCGATGATCGAACCTGCAGCTGTTTGCGCTTTTTAATCTTGTGGCCATGAGAGCAGTCAAACATCTCAGAGACATGATCAAGAACACCCATTATTGGCTCTTATCTACCCCCTCAAAGAAAAAGAAAAAAAAAGAGATCGAGAAACCTCGGATGAGATATATCTAAAGAGGAACACAGGAGAGCGTAAGAAGGAAACTTTGTTTAGGAGAAGGGGAGACTAGAGCTAGAGAGCGAGCACAGTGAAGTAAGTAATCTCTGCAAGTAAAAAAGATAAAAGAGGGCAAAGGGGAAAGTGTGTGAGGTGTATACAACTAACTTGGTAAATGATGATGATGAAAAGGGAGATTAAGATTATTATATAAAGAGACATCCAAATTAAAAATAAATAATAACAAGGGAGTAATAGTAATAAATAAAATATCTTCTTTGCACTTGGATTCAAAATCCAAAATTAAAAGGAGTGAATGGGTCACCCCCTTTATCTTCTGGCCCCAGCAGTTTCCTAGTCGCCTTCTTCCCTTCAATTTTCTTTGTTTTTATTTATTTCTTGTAAACTAAAATGGTTTGTTTCCCAATTTCTTGTTTTCACTTAGCTTTAAACGATGAGATCTTGATTTTAAAAGAAGCCAAAAAAAATATACTACTAATTATGTAAGAAGATAATTAATAATCTTATAATGAATGAAGTGATATAATCATATAAATTACGGTATATTAATATGAGAGTTATAAGTTTTCTTTATGAGAAGGGAAAGGACCGATGATTGATGATGACTGATCTTGGGACAAGAGTCGTGCGTTAGATTTTCTGCTGATTTTACTCTTCTAATTAAAAAAATAAATGGTACTACTTCTTTGTAGTTATTTACTACTCCCTCCGTTTCATAATATAAGATGTTTAGAGGATTATTTTTGTTTTATAATATAAGATGTTTCCAACTTTCTATGCAACTTTTAGATTAATTTTATATTTTATATTATGCAGTCTTGATTATGATTGGTTAAACTTTTTAAAAGTAACTTTTTCTTAATATGAGTATTTCTACTAAAACATCCTATATTTTGAAACGGAGGAAGTATTTTTTAATTTATTAATGTTATTATTGTGTGTGTGTGTATGGGGAAACTGAGGAGTTAATGTTTTTGGATAAACGATGATGAATGACTCGCCAGTCACACCGACCGTCGACCGACGTCCTGACCTTGACCAAAACAATTCTTTGTTTTATCATCATCATTAACATCATCATTCTGACTTGGGCTGGGCCATGTAGTGGATCTTTCTCAGGCCCACTAATGTCTATTGTTTTTTTTTTTTGCTTCGGGTTGGGGAGAAACAAATAATAGCGGACATTTCCTCTCAGCGGCGAAACTCTGTAGTATAACAGTAGGGGTTGTCTCAATGTTTGTTGTTATACAAAATACAAAAAAGTTTCTAAGTGTTGTTGTTAGTTTTATAAAATTGGCGAAGAATATTAAAGGACGAAAAACGTACGTTTGCTTCAGAGAAGAGAAGAGAAGAGGCGAATCTGATTCGATTTTTTTTCTATTTTTCGTTGTTGTGCCCTTTGAACCAAACTCCGGCTGCCTCTTCCTCCCCTTCCCAATTTCTCTCTCTAAGTCTTTTTCTGCAATTCAGGTGATTTGAAATTTGCTTTTTTTTTTTTTTTTTTTTTTTTTTTTTTTTTTTTCCNTTCCACTTGCGTCTGAATATTAATCTGTACACGCTGTGTGTATGCATTTCCCTTTGTTGGGTTCTTAGAAAGTTTGTTCCTTTATTTTCTCCCGCCCCCTAATCTCTTGTGTAGGTGCTTTGCTTCCCTCATTGGTGAGATCTTGTTTTCTCTGAAACTGATTGCATTAGTACAGTCTCTCTCGCTCTCTTATGGCGGCTAACAAGGCAAAGCAGAGACCGGCGAAGCTCTCTGTCTACCTTTACATTCCCAATATCGTTGGTCCGTTTTTTGCTACTTCCTTACATTTGTTTTACTTCTCTTTATAGAAAGATGTCATCTTCCATAGGATTACGGTTTTTGATGTTACATGCATAAATCATAATGGGCAGGGTACATGAGAGTTCTCTTGAACTGCATTGCCTTTGCTGTGTGCTTCTCCAACAAGACACTCTTCTCCCTCTTGTACTTTTTCAGGTGAGATTTCAAACTAGTCTTCTTTTCCTCCCCCCATCATCCTGTCTGCTTGGTACTTGTTTCATATTTGTTCAATGTGCTTTTCTCAGTTTTTGTTGTGATGCTGTCGATGGATGGTGCGCTCGTAAATTCAACCAAGGTGCTCTTATCATTGTCCCCCATCTCATTCTTTAGCTTCCACCAACTCATTCTTGTTTTCCTCTACAATCTTGACATTTATCTACAATTTGGAGATCCATGTTTCTACTGTTGAGGTTGATACTTCTTGACACACAACTCTTTTCTTCTTCCCCTTTCAGTCTCTACATTTGGAGCTGTCTTGGACATGGTTACAGATAGGTGAATCTTCCACTACATTACATACACCTGAGATTCAACCTGCTTATTCTTTTTAAGTTTATATAGAAAAACAACTTTGTCATAATTTGGGGTCTGTGCTTGGATACAGAGTCAGCACAGCCTGTCTTCTCGTGATTCTCTCCCAAATATACAGGTGTGAATACTGTTTACATCTTTTTGCTGACATAGCCGTTTGTCATAACGTTTTATGTTTAACACAGTATTGGACTATAAACAGGCCTAGCTTGGTTTTCCTGTCATTGCTGGCTTTAGATATCGCTAGTCACTGGCTGCAAATGTATAGGTACTCATTCATTCCAATCAACTCTTCTGAGATGTATTGTTCTTGGACATAGCAAAGCAGGAAATTAATTCTTTGATTCACAGTACATTTCTATCAGGGAAGACCAGCCATAAGGATGTGAAAGATAGCACAAGCTGGCTCTTTAGACTCTACTACGGAAACCGCATGTTCATGGGTTATTGCTGTGTTTCCTGCGAGGTAATTGGATATTTTGATCTCTCAGCTAAAATAAAGCTGGCTCTTTTGGGAGATATTGTAAACACTTGAGTTTTCTCAAATGACTACAGGTTCTCTATATAATCCTTCTTCTCATAGCAAAGAACCAAACGGAAAACCTGATGGACGTGAGATTCTCTTCTATTATCTTCCCCTTTGATCTCTTTAAGCTTATCTTCCGCTCTAATCTTGTGGGGTTTCAATCTTCTCAGGTGGTAGTTGAATTATTGACGCAGATTTCACCACTCTCTATACTCTTGGCTTTGAGCATATTTGGTTGGTTGATCAAGCAGATCATCAATGTGATTCAGGTAAGTCCCATCCAGAATTATCTAATCCCTCAAATAGCGTAGGCATCCTCTGGTTCTTATCGGCTTTTTTTTGGTTTTTCTGTGGTTGCGTGTGTCAGATGAAAACGGCTGCAGATGTTTGTGTTCTGTATGACATAGAGAAACAGCATAAGGCCTAACGTTACGTTTTTGTTGTGCTCTTTGAATCTGGTGTGTTAAACTCTTTTGTTTATTGTTGTGTACGAGACTGTGTACATACGAAGCTATCTTGTTTAGTGGTGGATGTAGACAAAAAACTCTAGTCTTTGTTTTCTATGAGATATTTGATTGCAACCTTGTTTGTTCTCAGAATTTTATTCCTTGTCAACAACATCTCTCTACATTAAAGCTCTCCGTGTTTATTTTTCTACTCGAGTCAAGTAGTTATTAAGAATTACACGAATGGCCCAAAACTCTCTAAACAGTCACACTGATAGAAAATAATAAGGGGAAGCCTTGAAGAAACCCAGAGAGAGCTAGAAAAAGATGGAGAAAGACCTTGCCTTGTTAGCTTCTTGTTCACTACTGAACCTTGACTCGTGGCTTTTTATTAGTCCTTTCTTTCTATACAGAGTTTCTATATAATAACTAGAAGTGAAACATATGTGAACACTGGTCTTTAGCTCTTTATCTATAGTTGTTGAATAACAAGCTTTTCAATCCTCTGCTTGCTCACGGGAGACAAGGCTTCCGCAATCGAAATGAGACTTTTTCAGCAGCAACCGAGAAAGGAAAGACGACAAGAACCTGTCTCTGAACAGGTTCATCCACTTCCCTCTGCTCTGCTGTATGAGACCTACTGTATATGCCGTTGTTATAAGATCTATGCTTCTCCATTTCCTTTCTGCTGCATACTTTTTCAAACCTTGTTCAATCCGCTTATGACTCTCTTCTTCATCTTCTGTTTCACTTTTCAGATTCTTAGCTCTTATAGCTTCACCGAGACAACGAGCCAGGATAACTCCATCCTCCATGGCTGAGCAACCGCCTTGTCCGATATCAGGAGTCATTGGGTGAAGCGCATCCCCTGCTACGCATACGTTATCTTTTGTGATGTTTGACCATAGGAGTTCCCATGGAGGTCGGTACTTCAGTCGTGACATCACCATGCTATCAAGATCGGTGGTCTCCACGACACTCTTAATGTTTTCAGGTAAGTCTTTGATCTTGTTAAGCACAAACTCTTTCAGAATTTCCGGATCTGTCTCCTCGTCTAACAAGCGCAAGGAGAAGAGTCAATTACAGTAGAGGATATGGAACAAGAACTTGTAGATTAAAAGGTAAAGTTCCGTCTACCTATATCAGTGGAGCTGTGGGTTAGGAACCAGTAGACAGTGTTGTGGTCACAGGGGATAAAACCTGTACGAACACCGTTTCCATAAAACTGGAAGAACCTTTTCCCAAATCCGTGGCCTGCCGGGAAATGGGTAAGCCCTCGGATCGCTAACCGGGAAGTTGTAGCCGGATTTTTGAAGCCTAGCCACTTACTAACCACTGAGTACAGACCATCGCACCCTATCAAAACCTGAAAGTCATTTAGAAACATAGGAATTCCGTAGCGTGACCAGGCCTGAGATGGTCTATACACTACAGAGGACAAGAAGTTACAACCTTGGTTTTAAGGATGGTCCCGTCAGAGAGATGAACCATCTTGTGGTGTCCAGACAATTCGATATGAACAACCTTAGACGAAAACCTTATGGTCTCCTCAGGCAACTCACCTGCTAAAGCCTCTAACAACAGCTTCCTCTGTACGCATCGAGACTCATATTCTCTGACAAAACCATTCAACAAGATCATTGAAGTTTTCTGATTTACTTAATTGTGTAGCATCACGCTTTTTGTGCAAGGGAAGAAGAAACATACTCGGATTCTGGAAACAGCATCTCTTTAGAAGGATTTGCCGCAGAAATGGATCCAACCACCCATCTGCATCAAGATTAATAAATGAGTTCCCTATTGGTATGAATATACTAATAAATAAGAGTGTTAGTTTGATGATACCCTTGAAGACGATCATGGAGACTGCGAAGATGCTGAGAAACGCCGAGAGCTTCCATGGCCTTCCAAGCATTGAACCAAGTCGTAAATGCGAATCCTGTGGCTCTCAGTATCTCCGAAGATTCCAGCACCATGCTTCTGATCCCAAGCCTGTGACAGTGACACACACACCACTTTTGTTAAGTTACTCTGCTTATTTAATAACAACTCAAAAGGCACACACACACACCTATGGAGCCCAACTGCCGTGGAAAGGCCAGAGATTCCGGCGCCGACGATGACGATATCTATGGTACCTTGTTCTTCCATGGTGCGTTGATTATCTCAGAAACAAGAAGTGAAGAAACAAAGCTCTCTGTCCTTTTTTCTTCCTCTCTTATATATGTAGTAAGAAAAGGGAGACAATATGCGGTGGGAGATGGCAAGTCAAACAAGGCTACCCCGTTCAAGGCAGGCGGCTACAGAGTCCCCCTTTAACATTACAGTATGAAATATCCCCTATATAATAAAATATGGAATCGAATCTCTTTTAGTATTTTGTTATGGAGTTATTACATATTAATATTACATAAATCGTCACACCGTGGCCCCTGGCAGAATAGAACAGAGAATACACACACTGCTTGTTTGAAGCAAACAAAATAAAGATTCAACGAAACATATAAGGAGGGTCAAAGGCGAAGCCCACGAGCAGCCTCGTGTTTTTGTAAGCTCTGCCTGCTCGATCGTGAAGCCTGACTGCTCTAACCCCGGACTTCAGTTCCGACAGAGGAAGACATGTCTGTCCCGCGAAATCATTCTGTGTGTCATTGTCGTAGTCTTGCACTTTGAACCACAAAAGTGCCAGTTCTGGAACAGAGAGCTGAAACAGGAACTCGTCGTTGGTCCATATAGGAAACCACTGATCGACAGCTGTTTCCGTTCTGTAAGAGACCGTGTCTCTCGGTACTCCTTCTATTCCAATCTGATATGTGACACACACACACACACACACAATTTAATCTTAATGGATCAGGGTCAATGGGGGTTAAAACTTAAAAGTGGTTCTTGTTGTTTGTTTCTTTACCTTTACGAAGAAATCTGGAGGAGAGTATTGATCAAAGTGTGTCTGAGGGAAATCCAACTCCCATCCTTCGCCTGTGTAAATCTTCACCTTGAGAGTGGTCTTAATGGGAAACCTTTTGCATGGGTCGAAGAGTGTGTGTTCTAGCAAGATGCGAGGCTTTTTCACGTACCCACATCCACCATTCGCCCTGAACATTCCTTGCATTATCCATAGTTGCTTCCCATGTCCCTTTCCAACATATATATATTATATTTATTACAAGTGAGTATCTCTCAAACGGTGTATATAATCATTAATTCGTACAACATGACCATGAGCCACTTCCAGTACTTACTTGCATGTTAAAAGCAACCAGTTGAGCACCGTGTGTCCACCCAACTAGAGGATCGTAGTTTGACGAGTCCACTCTTGTACCCTTTGGATATATCCTCACCAGATTCCTCTGTGTAAACCTGTTTTGTTCCTAACTTTGATCAAAGGTTTAAACAACATCTTGACTTTTGACTCATCTCATCTCTCGCTGTATATTTTTTTACCTGACAACATCCGTTCCTCTGGTTCTAACCATTGTCTCTAGCCACTGCTCGTCCATGCTAATCCGTAGAGGCTTCTCTGGATCATCACTCAAGCAATCTTTCAAAGGATTTTTGCAGTTGGCAGCGTGAATTGCGATCAAGTCTCTATATCCCACAGCTTCACTCTCCAATTCTTCAAGAATCTTGTTTTCAGCTCTCCATGCCATGTTATTACTCTGTTACAACAGAGGAAATTTATGAATGTTCGCAAAATCATTCCCATTTCGGGGTTAAAAATCAGTACTTCATCTCACACTTGCTGGTCTGCTCCAAGAAGTCTCTTTAACCATTGGAGTAGTTCTTGTGGGCTGTACGGTTTGGCTCTCAAGATACTCCTTTGGAGGCTTCGTAGAGATCAGAATCTTCTTCCTAAGCTCTTCTGGTGATGGAAAATGCTTACGACTCTCTGAGCCACAACGAAACAGCATCTCTCTGAATGTTTTAGTTAACATCTACAAACATGATATTATCAGTTAAATTTTGTAAACAGGAAATATATATACTCTGTTCTGCTGCAGAACCATCTCACCTTAGCAACTTGCCCTTGCAGCTTGGGTGGCAAATGATCTTCAAGAGTGATCATGACTGGATAGTCAGACACGTGAAACGCGTTATCCTTTATGGCGCTCAGACATTTCTGCAGATCTTCATGCGATGTCAGTGTCCTGAAGTGATGACAGAACCAAAAGATGAGAAAACACTTTTTAAAAAATTTGGAGCCTGTTGATTAGGAGAGTTCGTTAGAGGCAGGGGACCAACCCGCCATGACGAACTTCAGCAGCGTTCCCTGAAGGATTAGGCCATAAGTCGAGCTCGATCACCTTTACGCCTTTTCTAAGAGCCTGCACGATCGGTTCGACGCTGCTTCTGCTGTTCACTTGGTTCCCAGTCAAGTAAGAGGTGTGTCCCGTGTACACAAAGTAATGCGCTAACGGGGCCTTCATGTCATGATGCACCTTAATTAACCCAATCAACAACATATCTATTAACTATACCACACAAACATTTTTTGAAGAAAAAAGGTTGAAAACTTTTTACCAGGCCAGGCAGGGGAAGAGGAGAGTTGGGATCGCTGAAGAGGTAGCGATAAAAAGCGTTGAGATCAAATAGTCCGTGGTGATGGAAAACGTTGTGGTGTTTGACGCTGTGGAAGATATCCTGCGCGTAGTCCAACCCTGCGTGCCGTTCTCCTTGGACTTCACTCACAAATCTTAGAAGCTCCTCGGAAGACATCTTGCCGTTTCTTGAGTAAGCTTCGAAGAGTCTCTTGATGCTCACTGGTGGCTGCCTCGTTTTCTCCTTGAAGTTTCTGCTACAGCAGAAGCACACTTTGAAACTCTCCGACATCTTTGCTATTATTTTTGTTAATTCTGAGAAACATGTACACACACATAGTTAGAGTACGTATATGATATATGCTGTAAAAGTGATGAAGAATATATGCTCGTGTTATCATCTCAAGGAACGTGTCTCAACCTTCCAGTTAATTAATTCTTCTTAATTTTTAAAGTAAACTTGTTTATGCATGACCATAAAAACCTTATAATTTACAGATATTTATGCATGCATGGGTCCAATATATGAAAACATAAAGGATCAATTGACATATATTGTCACGTCTTTTCTAACGGGGGATATATACGAGCTTTTTGAGGTGCAAATTAAAGAGAGAACTAATATTAGCAGAGAGCATCAAATGATTCAAATCTTTTTATTTTGAAAGATTATAAGTTTTCAAACAAAAACCAATTCTTCATTTCATGGCGGTCCAGCCATTAATATTCTTAAGTCGGTAGGCCAGACTTTGAACTAGGAATACTGTTTTCTTTTCCTTCTTTTTTTGATAAGTGGAATACTGGTTTCTTGATCAACCGTATGATATACGATATGTGACTGTTCTTAGTTTTCGCGTCGAAGTGTTTGTGGTGTTTTTGATAAAGTGGGGAGATTGTGTACTCTCTCTTTGTATTTGTAGTATATATATAAATGCTATTTAAATAGCTACTAACATTATTTTGTGATTTAATCCTATGATCAGTTTCATTATATATGTATAGTGAAGGTATTGGGATATGATTGGATAATGAAGTTGGTCCTGAAGTGAAAGGTTGAGAGTGGTTGGATTTTTGTGTGATTGATGGAAGCTATGTTCTGTAAGTAGGGACGACCTTCTCTACAGTCCACACCACCCGAGCTATGTTATTATTCTTTTTTGTATCTTTATAAATCAATTTTATGTACGTTCACACATACATAATCTTTTATATATAGTGTCAGACAGTTATCATGGAGCGTGGAGAGTAGCAGCTAGATTTCACAATCTCATGGCTAAAATTAGGTTATGGAATGTGTATCTATTTGTTGAGAACAAAATTATAACATAAACTAAAAGGATTAATTGCATACATCAAGTTAGACCCGGAATCTAGAGCATTAACAAATTACCCTGGACTTATTCATGTTGTAGTAGAAACAAGCTATTAATTTCTTACTACTTAACTAAAAGTTTACTGATAGTTTTGTTTACGTTTTTGGAGCTGAAAATTTCAATAGTTGCTTCTTCTATTATTAGTACTACAAAAGTATAAATAACTACAAAAGAGTCGATGGAGGAGAAAGGGCCAAATTTAGTGGTACAATACATTAATATAAAATTAAATAATGTTAGGTAAAGTGACATATCTCACTTTATCCCAATCACTTTCGGGTCCCAAATTTTGGTTTATATAAAAAATTTGATATGCAATTTTACATTCTTCAAGGCCAAGCCTCTTCTCTAATTTTTTTATTTTATTTATATCTATCTCTCAGGGTCTTTGGACCACCACTTTTATGGGCATTAAACGTTTGATACAAATTGTGTGTGGGGGCAAAAAAAAACGAAAGATTCATGAATCCACATATATTATTTGTAGACTATACATGATTAATATACTATATCCTCACCGATTAAAATCTTGATTATATATACTAATTGACAAGAAATAGTACTTTTAAAAAAATGGAGTAAGTAAGAAAAATCTCGATAACAATTTTGTGTTTTTTTAAGTAGCTTCAGTATAAATATGATACGTGTGTTACGGTTTAGGTATTCTCTTTCTTTGATTTGTCTTAGGATATAGTATTTTTAAGCGTTTATGAAAATTCTTTACATTTGACCCAAACTCATTAAGCTGAATATTATTATGTGCATTCCACTTGTTTATTTATTTTGGTTCTTTCTTTTAAATGGCTTTAATTAAAAGAGAAGACTTTGAATTATGTCAAAAATATCGATTATTTTCTTTATTAGCTTTAAAAATAATATATATAGTGTTTCGTCGTAGCACTAGTCTTGTTAGATTCTTTCTCACTGTTTGGTTAGTCCATCCATATATCCCCTCTTTAATAAAATGGAAGTACTGATCAACAGGTCAATTAAAATCTAATGTGTACTCCACCATGATCTAGTGGTATCGTTGTAACACTTCAGGATCGAATCCACAGGGACCAAACAATTACACTATGAAATTATGTAGATTAAATATAGCTAAGACAAAAGAGGAAGTTTTGTGAATAAATTAACTAATCAAAAACGGAAAGTAAATAAATTGTTTCTAAATCAAAAAGGAAATATTGGGCGCAGGGAATCAGTTAGGGGACATGACCACGAAATTAGATGATAAATTGGGATAGCATTAAACACCATTCTTGAACTCAAATCTCGAATGTAAAACTAATCTACTGTCGCAGCATTAGCTATCTGTGCAGGGAATCGATAAAACTCTAAACCATCGTTTGAATCTAAACAATCCTAGCAAGCAATAAGTTCAAGTTTGATTATGTTCACAAGGTGCCTCAACTTCAACTGTCGTTGGCTAAGGATCACCTTGCTCACCTATGTTCTTTTCAAGCAACTCAACAACACTTTTGGTGCCCCGATGAATTAAACCTAAGATCTTAATCTAGGTGATCAATCTAGCTTAAGCATTAAGAACAACTATAGATGAAGAACAATAAGATCAATCCCTAATCTAACAAATCTAGCATCAATTAATCATAGAAACCCTTCTGAAACCCTAAACCCAACAGTGAAACTACTCAGACATGGAGAAGCAGAAACAGCAAATCAATAATGAAGAAAACATAATTGAATTGCAAAAGAATAGAAAATAGGGTTTAGAAATCTTCTCCAAAGTGTCAAGAAGGATTAGAGATCTTCTCCCTTTGCTCTCAATACAAAATAGTCTCAGAAAAATAAAGCTTATGTCTCTGGAGGCCGTGCCTCTAACTTAAATATCAAAATAAAACCCTAAAAGTCGGTTTAAAACAAAAAAGGAAAACTTGCGTCGGGGACTGGATTGGTCGATCTCGAAAGGATCAGTCGATCCGGAACGTATTTCTGCTCTCATTCCATCTGCCTTCTAGCTCGATCAGTCTTCAACCAATTGGCTCCAGATGCATGTTTTCATCCCCAAAACGCTCAGATTCCTTCCAAATTCACCTAGGACATGTAAAGACTCACAAAAGACTAAAAGGACTCTAAAAGCACACTTGGACCTAGGAAAAGACTCAAAACAATCCTAAAACTATGGTTATAACCCTATAAAATGCAGACACATCAATTCCCCCGGACTTGAATCTTTGCTTGTCCTCAAGCAAGAACAGTCAAAAACTCATGATCAGAGAAAAGTTTTGAAAGTGGAAACTCACATAATCTTTAGAACCTCTTTTTTGTACTCTTCATCAAATGAAATTAAGAACTACTTTTTGTACTCTGCCCATGATTAGGATCAACACTTCCTACTCTGAACTCCACAACCTTAAAAAACCTTCAGCATCCCCATTGTTGCCTCTAGGCCTGGGCATTCGGGTACCCGTTCGGGTTTGGTTTGGGTAATTCGGATTTTCGGGTTTTCGGGTTTAGAGATATAGGACCCATTCGGGTATTTCTAGACTTCGGGTCGGATCAAATTCGGTTCGGGTATTTCGGGTTCGGATTCGGATTACCCAAAGTTCACAAAACTCAAAATTTTAGTATCTAATTTAGTCTAAATTATTCAATAATACGTAATATATCTAAAAATTTAGAGTATTTTTTACCCAAATTTACTAATAAACAGTTTAAATACTTCAAATTATCGAAACTATCTAAATATCTGAATATTTTGAACATTTATATAATTAAAATTATAAATATTACTAATATATTACTACTATATATTAATAATGTGGGTATATTCGGATACCCTTTCGGATTTCGGTTCGGATTGGGTTCGAATTCGGGTTTTCGGATTTAGAGATTTAGAACCCGTTTAGGTATTTTAAAATTTTGGATACAGGTTCGGATCGGGTTTTTTGGATCGGGTTCGGATCGGATCTTCAGATCCGGATATTTTGCCCAGGCCTAGTTGCCTCTCTAAATCAGATTAGTGAAAAATGTGTGGTCTCGTCGAGGGAATATCGATCACTGAACTTGTTGACTCCTTCAACCTTTTAATGCCCAAGACTTCCTACATATGCTTCTTTTCCTCTCTCTTTTCTCACTTCCAAAGGATCGATTTTTCCTTAATTTTCTAGGGTATCATTGTATTTTCTTTTATTGATCCTTTGCTCTTTTCTTTGGAAAGGTTTCCATGAATTTCGAAGGATACACAGGTTTACGCACAACCCTCGGTTCACTTCTTTATTACATATATCCTCTTCTTCTTCTTTTCTCTTTTTTTTTTATTGATTATTGAGGGGAAGAGAGAGGGGAAGCATACTTGTGAGGAGATGATTGTCTTGTATTGCTTAAGGGAGGAGTCTTGTTCGATGTATACCAAGTCCCAAGGCAAGAAGTTAAATCCGGTTAATTCCTTTCAAAGCTAGAGACAACGCAGGATCAACTTCTTGTTCTCGTCGGTGAGGGTCTTTTGGGGCGTGTTAATTCTTCTCATGTTCTTTCCAAGCTTCATTCAAAAATCAAAAGTACTAAAGCAATCATAAGAGTGTTAGTTCAAAGCAAACACTCCTATGCTCAAGACTGATCGATCATGGCTCTGCGGAAGCCAAACATGAGTTGATCACAACACAACTTAGCATTGCATGACTCTTTGTTCTTAGAGCTAGAAGAAATAGCACAAACTCTCTTATCAATGGAATCAACACGTGAACTCAACCTCTCAAATTTCCCATTCAAATCATTGTACATGCTATCCATCTTGACATTAATCTCAGCAGAACTTTTCTTATGGCCGTCCAGCAGTGCTTGCATCATCAATTTTAGTTTGTTATCTAGTGGAGCTGCAGATGGAGCGTGGTATCCTTGGACATTTGAGCTATTAAATCCAGCACCCTTGTTCTCAAACCCTTGCGGGAAGTTACCTTGTTGACTATGTGGAGGATACACTTGATCTTGAGGATTCTCGACATTAGTGCTTTTGTAAGCGAGATTAGGATAATTTCTATAATTCTGGTTAAACCCATGATTCTGATAGTTCTCTTGTCCTCCTACATAGTTCAACTCCTTTGTCCGCTCAAAACCTGAATGTACTCCAACTTGCTGATAAACACCTGTCTGCCCGTCGCACATGTTGATAGCTTTTTGATCTCTCTTCAAAAGAAGGTCTACCTTAGCAGTGAGATTCTTAATAACATTTGTATCCACAGAACTAACAACATGCAAAGAACGATCATACTCATGACTATGATTGCTGTTACTCGCTGCAAGGTTTTCGATCAAGAGGTTTGCTTCAGCAGTAGTGTTAGTAGAAAAATCTCCTCTGCTGGCAGTATCGAGTGCCATTTGGTACTTCTGGTCAATTCCTCCATAGAAGATGTTCATAAAATTCTCTTGTGAAAAGCCATGATGAGGACAATCCCTCATATACTCCTTAAATCTCTCCCACGCTTCACAAAAAGACTTTGTACCTTATGCAGTTGATACTAGGATTTTCGTGTGTCCTAGTAGGTTCAGTTAACCTTATGTAGTTGTAATACTTAAGGTGTCAATCCAGTTGGGAAACCTTACTATNTGGTGGCTCCAGATAAGGTTCATCTAGAATGTTTTCATCAAATGTGGTCTCCTCTTCCTGTGACCAGTCATCGTAATCCATGGCCCCAAAACCAGTTTTCATTTTTTTTTTAATCTACAAAAGGAGAAAATAAAAATAATTAGTAAAAACAAAAATAAAATCTTAGACTATACTCAATTCTAAAATCTCAAAGGCAATCGTTTTGGTCCCCGGCAACGGCGCCAAATTGATCAACAGGTCAATTAAAACCTAATGTGTACTCCACCACGATCTAGTGGTATCGTTGTAACACTTCAGGATCGAATCCACAGAGACCAAACAATTGCACTAAGAAATTATCAAGATCAAATATAGCTAAGACAATGGAAAAGTTTTTGAATCAAGTAACTATCTAGAAACGGAAAAGTAAATAAGTTGTTTCTAAATCAAAAAGGAAATATTGGGCGCAGGGAATCAGTTAGGGGACATGACCACGAAATTAGATGATAAATTGGGATAGCATTAAACACCGTTCTTGAACTCAAATCTCGAATGTAAAACTAACCTACTGTCGCAGCATTAGCTATCTATGCAAGGAATTGATAAAACTCTAAACCGTCGTTTGAATCTAAACAATCCTAGCAAGCAATAAGTTCAAGTTTGATTATGTTCACAAGGTGCCTCAACTTCAACTGTCGTTGGCTAAGGATCACCTTGCTCACCTATGTTCTTTTCAAGCAACTCAACAACACTTTTGGTGCCCCGATGAATTAAACCTAAGATCTTAATCTAGGTGATCAATCTAGCTTAAGCATTAAGAACAACTATAGATGAAGAACAATAAGATCAATCCCTAATCTAACAAATCTAGCATCAATTAATCATAGAAACCCTTCTGAAACCCTAAACCCAACAGTGAAACTACTCAGACATGGAGAAGCAGAAACAGCAAATCAATAATGAAGAAAACATAATTGAATTGCAAAAGAATAGAAAATAGGGTTTAGAAATCTTCTCCAAAGTGTCAAGAAGGATTAGAGATCTTCTCCCTTTGCTCTCAATACAAAATAGTCTCAGAAAATAAAGCTTATGTCTCTGGAGGCCGTGCCTCTAACTTAAATATCAAAATAAAACCCTAAAAGTCGGTTTAAAACAAAAAAGGAAAACTTGCGTCGGGGACTGGATTGGTCGATCTCGAAAGGATCAGTCGATCCGGAACGTATTTCTGCTCTCATTCCATCTGCCTTCTAGCTCGATCAGTCTTCAACCAATTGGCTCCAGATGCATGTTTTCATCCCCAAAACGCTCAGATTCCTTCCAAAGTCACCTAGGACCTGTAAAGACTCACAAAAGACTAAAAGGACTCTAAAAGCACACTTGGACCTAGGAAAAGACTCAAAACAATCCTAAAAACTATGGTTAAAACCCTATAAAATGCAGACACATCAAGTACACAACTTCAAATTGGTAGACCATATAATATTAATATAAGTTATAACTAAGATTAATTATTTGATAGGTTATATGGATTAATTATTTGATATGTTATATAGATTTAGGATTAGGATCCTCTTAAAATGGATATTCCAAAGAATAAAATAAAATCTTCAAATAATATTTAACTAATCACATATAAACAAAAAAATCTTAGAAATTAATCACTCTTCCGCAGATTACAAGTGATTTCCGATTATACTAAAAAATAAAATCTAATCTAACTTTATCAGAAAATTTTGACCGAGTAATGGGCAAAATTTGAATATTTCTTTTGTTGAATTGTATAGTTTTATATACTATAATAAATTTTTAAATAATTTAATTTGGAATCTTTAAAAATAGTTTAATTTAAAAATAGTGGAGCCAGAAACTGGGACCATTGATGTGCTGGCTCCGACCTCTCCATCGTTGGTCTTTTATGGGTCTTGTCTGGTAAGGTAAGAAGAATATCACTACTATTACTAAGAAGAGACTAGAGATTAGAGAGAGTAGATAGGATTAAAAAAAAATATATATATATACACAACCAATATCAAATATAAATGTGAAACCTTGATTAGATGAAAAATGTGTTTACAAGGTAAAAAAGCTTAAATACAAGTTACTAAACCACTCATAATAGCCTAACTAACGGTACAATTGAATTAACCAATAAGAAACCAGAAATATAATCACAACTACTAATTTTTTTTTTTTTTTTGCCACTAATCAGTATTTCTTGTTTCTTGTAAAAAAAGAAAAAAGAAAAAAAAGTCACGTTCAGCGACTGCTAAACCAATAATAATCTCTTTTACTTGTGTCATTGATTACTGTTTACGGAGACATAGAAAGATCATAAGTCGAAGTTGTGACTTTGTTGCGACTTTGTAGAGAGAGAGAGAGAGCAATTTCTTACATCTTTTATACTATTTGTTGTCAATTTGGGGTCTTCTTCTTCTTCTTCCTCTACTGCTGCTTCTTCGGTTCTTCCTCATCCGCTAGCTTATTTGATTTTCTTTTATTAATAATAAAAAATAAGGGATTAATAATTTAGAAAATAAAGAAAAAAGAATAATTTAAAGTTTGGTTGATCCGTCGTAGATCTAACATAAACATATACATACATACATACGAGAAGAAAATTCCACGCCCACATCTTGAAAAAAATCCCTTTGCTCATCTTTCTCCTTCTTCTTCTTCATCTTGTTGCTCAACTGTGTTTAGATTCCCCCATCTTCCAAGGTAAAGTTTCCACCTTTTTTTTCTTTCTTTCTTTCTTTGGATAGAAGCGAGAATACGAGACCCAGTTTGAATCTGCCACCCCCTGAACTCAGGGGAAGAATCCTTTTTTGATTTTTCTTTTAGAGGAATCGTTGGACTTTGTTTTACTGTTTCTTTAGCTTTTTTGCCTTACCAAATCTACAGAGCACTAGTACTTGCATCAATCTACTTTTCTAATGTTGTTGTATCTATTCCTATCTTTTAACATCATTAGAAACAAAGTCTCCATCTTTGCAAATCCAAACAAGCACAGATTCGTTTCCTTTTTTTTTTTTTTCCATTCATTACTTGTGGAGTGTATCCAATCCAATCCAAGATTGTTTCTCACTTTTTCCGTTATTTGTCTGTCTTTCACGGACGACGACACTGCAGTGAGAAAGAGGAACAACAAGTAGAAGCACTCTCTTCTTATAAGTCTAAAGCTGTCCGCTGCTGCGCGGTTCCGGTTCCTATTCCTCCTCCTCCGAAGAAGAAGAAGACTACTAGGACCTCCTTTTCTGAAAGAAAGATAGAGCTGTGTTTGTGTGTGAGATTCATCTTTAAAACTGTCAATAAGTTCTTCTATGTTGTGGTGGATGAGATGAGGGATGCTATCTGGGTTGATGAACTTTCTCAATGCCTGTCTCTGGCCACGGTCAGATCACCAGGCCTCAGATTCCGGCGGCCGTCAAGAGGGTCTCCTTTGGTTCCGCGACTCCGCTCAGCACGTCTTTGGTGACTTCTCCATGGCCGTTGTCCAAGCCAACAGCTTGCTCGAGGACCAGAGCCAGCTCGAGTCTGGCTCTCTTAGCTCCCTCCCCTCTGGTCCCTACGGCACCTTTGTTGGCGTCTACGACGGCCACGGTGGCCCTGAGACTTCCCGCTTCATCAATGATCATATGTTCCACCACCTCAAGAGTCCGTCCCTCTCCTTCAATAGGTTATCCTTTTTTAGATATATAGGACTTGATCTCATATCTTTCTATCTATCTTTGTGGTGGTGGGTGCACAGGGTTCACTGCGGAGCAACAGTGTATGTCATCGGAGGTGATCAGAAAAGCCTTCCAAGCGACTGAAGAAGGGTTCTTATCCATAGTCACCAATCAATTTCAAACTAGACCTCAGATAGCCACTGTAGGGTCTTGCTGTCTTGTAAGCGTCATCTGCGATGGGAAGCTCTATGTGGCCAATGCGGGGGACTCAAGGGCAGTGCTGGGACAAGTCACGAGGGTCACTGGTGAGGCTCACGCCACCCAGCTCTCGGCCGAGCACAACGCATCTATAGAGTCAGTACGACGGGAACTTCAGGCCCTGCATCCGGATCATCCGGATATTGTGCTTCTCAAACATAACGTCTGGCGAGTCAAAGGCATCATTCAGGTATAAGATATTAAGATAAGATAAGATATATATATCTTACAATTGAATTCTAGTCTTTCTCTGAGTGATTGAATTGAACTATTCTCTATCTTTCTCAGGTGTCAAGATCCATTGGAGATGTGTATTTGAAACGGTCAGAGTTCAACAGGGAGCCGCTGTACGCCAAATTCAGGCTGAGGTCACCGTTCAGCAGGCCGTTACTGAGTGCAGAGCCGGCGATCACGGTGCATACACTGGAGCCGCAAGATCAGTTTATAATATGTGCTTCAGATGGACTGTGGGAACATATGAGTAATCAAGAAGCAGTAGACATCGTACACAATCATCCGCGTAACGTGAGAATTAAAACTCACTCTCTCAGTGTTTCATCATACAGTATATGAACATACTAATTAATGAATGATCTTATTTGGGGCAGGGGATTGCAAAGCGGCTGGTGAAAGTAGCGCTTCAAGAAGCGGCAAAGAAGAGAGAGATGAGATACTCAGACCTGAAAAAGATTGACAGAGGAGTGAGGAGACATTTCCACGATGACATAACAGTGATAGTGGTCTTCTTCGATACAAACCTAGTGAGCAGAGCAAGCTTGTTAAAAGGACCGACGGTGTCAGTGAGAGGCGCGGGTGTGAATGTGCCTCACAACAGCTTGGCGCCTTGCACAACAACTCCCACACAGCAAGCTTAGCTGCTGCCAATTGATATTTTTACCCTGTCCTTAAGAAAAATATATTCTTTTCCAAGATCTTCTGTAACTATTTATATATATATATATATTATCATTATTGACTGAGGGGGAAAGAAGGATACTCTAATAAGTAGTAGTGTTTTTGTTGGGTTCCCTCCTCTTTATTTGTTAGCTGTGGAGGAGGAGACTGGAGCAAATCAATTTTATTCACTATCTTTATACGCTCTCTCTCTCTCTCTCTTTGATCTTCTTCCTAATAATTTTTTTCAAAAGTTTATTTTTATCTGCTTCTACCTTCTAAAGTTCCCTCCCTCCAACACTATTATAGTAGACATTTTGTATCCAGTTATATTATACTATCAACAAATCTTTTGCCTAAGAGAGTTTTCCATCTTTTTAGAAAGAAAAAAAAATGAAGAATGGAAACATTGTAAATTTGTAATAGATTCTTTTCTCATTATCAAAACTCTCTCAAAGCAAATGTAAAATAGGAAAAAAGATCAACAAATAATTTATTACTGTATGTGTCAAATATTAAAAAAAAAAGAATGATTAAAATTTACAAAAGGGACATGTAAAAAAAAAAGGGCTATAAACGTAAAATAGCTCAAAACGATGGGGAAGGGAACTAACTGATTGAAATCGAATCGAGTGGGTAATATAGTCCACACCAACACCAGCATAGATCTCTCTCCCTCTCTCTCTCTCTCTCTCTCTCGGTGTGTCTCCTTCCTCGACAGATCTTTTGGATTAAGAAGAAAGAGAGGTAACTTACAATACTAATACAATGTCTCTCTCTCCGATTTTAATCATTTCAGCATATTCTTTGTTCCCTTCGTTTGTTTTGGATTTGAATTGTTTGTTTGGGTTTCCGGTTGATCCGATTGAGAAATTCATTCATTCAAAAATTGTGTTAAAAATTGTATTGGATCCAACGAAAGAGTGGATTCACGATCAATAGATGTTGTTAGTTAGGATTTGACCGGGGAGATGCAAGTGCATACATACTCTGGATTTGCTTTGCTAACGTCGTCGGACGGACGGCACCTAGTTCATAATTTATATTTGCTGACATCGTTTGTGTTTCCCTTTGGTCTGATTTGATTTGGTGAAGATCTGAAATCATGGGTGCTGCTGAAAACAACCTTGAATTGGATGGGGATGGCACCCTCGAGATCGGCATGGGTAAGTCCCCATGTGATCTTGACAAGTGTTATCTATCATTCAAGATATTGATTCTTCAGATATATATTGATTGCATTGCCTGCTTTTTCTTTTTCTTTTTCCTTCCTTCCTCTACCGCAGAGTATAGAACTGTCTCCGGTGTCGCTGGACCTCTTGTCATCCTTGAAAAAGTCAAGGTATATCTTAGATTTATTGCTCTTTTGTCTTCTGTGCCTTTTCTCCCATGGATGGAGGATGACACCTACTTCTTTTCTTCTTTCTCCAGGGACCTAAATACCAAGAAATTGTCAATATCCGTCTTGGGGATGGCACTACTCGTCGTGGTCAAGTTCTCGAAGTTGATGGCGAGAAAGCTGTTGTTCAGGTTTCATTTGCTTTCTCCTCCTCTACTCTCACTGTCTGTTGCTTCTTTGAACGCAAATGCAATATCAATCTAATCTTGCCCTAGTCTTTACATTACTAGTGAAAACATGCTGCACCAGGGTTTACCTTTTTCTACATCTCCGACTAAGAAATTTCTTTTGATTTCACTGTCAAGGTTTTCGAGGGAACATCTGGAATTGACAACAAGTACACCACTGTGCAATTTACAGGAGAGGTATTGTTTTTTTTCCTATCGAGTTGAAAATTAATCATTTCTTTTTTTTTTAATGTATATCACAACTTTTTCCACTTTGTTTTTCTTAGGTTTTGAAAACTCCTGTTTCTTTGGATATGCTTGGTCGTATCTTCAATGGTTCAGGGAAGCCCATTGACAACGGTCCACCTATTTTGCCAGAGGCCTACTTGGATATTTCTGGTGAGCTGCTTTTTTTACTCTCTCTTGTCACATAATTACACCCACTAATGAAACACAGGTATGTAATTCTAGACTTTTGTTTCTCCAGGAAGTTCTATCAATCCCAGTGAGAGAACCTATCCTGAAGAGATGATTCAGACAGGGATATCCACCATTGATGTCATGAACTCTATCGCCAGAGGACAGAAGATTCCCCTCTTTTCTGCTGCAGGTCTTCCCCACAATGAAATTGCTGCTCAGATTTGCCGTCAGGCTGGTTTGGTTAAGCGTTTAGAGAAGTCTGATAATCTTCTCGAGGTAACATTTTTTGTCCGTCTTTACAGCTGGAAATTGCTTTGTTACATTAAACAGTTAGACATACCCATTACAAAATAAATTTAGGGGTTTAAGCTAGGATAATATTTCTTGACTCTTTTAATTTGAATGAGAGCACTGCAATGCTCTCTTTGATTTGGTAAAATCTAGACTAAGTAGTTAGTTGTGTGATGCCATATTTTTAATGTGTCATAACAGTATCACACCATCACATTGGTTCATTTATGTGTATTTGCAGCACCAAGAGGACGATAACTTCGCCATTGTGTTCGCAGCAATGGGTGTGAACATGGAGACTGCACAATTTTTCAAACGTGATTTCGAGGAGAATGGTTCCATGGAGAGAGTGACTCTTTTCCTTAACTTGGCAAGTCTCTCGGTCGCACTATGGAAATCTTGAAGCATATTTTTGTTTTTCATTCTGAAGGTTTCTCATTCTGTTTCCCGTACAGGCAAACGACCCCACTATTGAGCGTATCATCACTCCTCGTATTGCTCTGACAACGGCTGAGTACTTGGCATATGAATGTGGCAAGCATGTCCTTGTCATTCTCACAGACATGAGTTCCTACGCTGATGCTCTTCGTGAGGTGATAACTGATACTTGCATGCTCTGTTCACAACTCATGTACTTATGAGATAATAGGAAGCCTGACATAGTGTTTAACGTTGACTAATACCCTTAGGTCTCTGCTGCCCGTGAAGAAGTGCCTGGAAGGCGTGGTTATCCAGGTTACATGTACACCGACTTGGCTACCANTGAGAGAACCTATCCTGAAGAGATGATTCAGACAGGGATATCCACCATTGATGTCATGAACTCTATCGCCAGAGGACAGAAGATTCCCCTCTTTTCTGCTGCAGGTCTTCCCCACAATGAAATTGCTGCTCAGATTTGCCGTCAGGCTGGTTTGGTTAAGCGTTTAGAGAAGTCTGATAATCTTCTCGAGGTAACATTTTTTGTCCGTCTTTACAGCTGGAAATTGCTTTGTTACATTAAACAGTTAGACATACCCATTACAAAATAAATTTAGGGGTTTAAGCTAGGATAATATTTCTTGACTCTTTTAATTTGAATGAGAGCACTGCAATGCTCTCTTTGATTTGGTAAAATCTAGACTAAGTAGTTAGTTGTGTGATGCCATATTTTTAATGTGTCATAACAGTATCACACCATCACATTGGTTCATTTATGTGTATTTGCAGCACCAAGAGGACGATAACTTCGCCATTGTGTTCGCAGCAATGGGTGTGAACATGGAGACTGCACAATTTTTCAAACGTGATTTCGAGGAGAATGGTTCCATGGAGAGAGTGACTCTTTTCCTTAACTTGGCAAGTCTCTCGGTCGCACTATGGAAATCTTGAAGCATATTTTTGTTTTTCATTCTGAAGGTTTCTCATTCTGTTTCCCGTACAGGCAAACGACCCCACTATTGAGCGTATCATCACTCCTCGTATTGCTCTGACAACGGCTGAGTACTTGGCATATGAATGTGGCAAGCATGTCCTTGTCATTCTCACAGACATGAGTTCCTACGCTGATGCTCTTCGTGAGGTGATAACTGATACTTGCATGCTCTGTTCACAACTCATGTACTTATGAGATAATAGGAAGCCTGACATAGTGTTTAACGTTGACTAATACCCTTAGGTCTCTGCTGCCCGTGAAGAAGTGCCTGGAAGGCGTGGTTATCCAGGTTACATGTACACCGACTTGGCTACCATATACGAAAGAGCAGGGCGAATTGAGGGGAGGAAAGGTTCCATCACTCAAATCCCCATTCTAACCATGCCAAACGATGGTAATTCTTATTATCATGAACTCGCTCAACATTTATTCTTTGTGGCTTCTGTGGTTGTATGTGTTTTGTTTGGCATCATTGCCTTTGACTTTGAACGAAAATTGTTTGAAGCAAACAATAAGAGATAGTAAGCTTGATCGAGATCAGTTAAAGTAAATATGAGATAGAACTCACCTGAAAGCTGGCTTAGAGGAATAGACAAACCATACTATAATAAGTCGTTGCCCGATTCCATAGCGTCCATCTAGGTCTAGCTGTTTGAGAATCTTGACAAACTGAGTGGATGGTATACTCGTATTAGTGTAGTGCACCTCTGTTGGGCAATCTGATCATATAGCCTTTTCACTGAGGAATATTTGTTGCTCCTATATTAATTGTTTGCTGGTCAGTGAATAATTCTGTTCGAGTTTTCTAATATTTTGTCCCTTTTCTCTGTCCAGATATCACTCATCCCACACCAGATTTGACAGGATACATTACAGAGGGCCAAATCTATATTGACCGACAACTTCACAATAGACAGGTACAATCTTTCAGAAGATAGTTGGTTCAAAGGTCTTATCATAATCGATATTACTACAAGAGGAATTTTACCTTTATGAGAAACATATATACCTTATAACAATCTTATTTATGGACTTTTGATTTAGTTTGTGAAATTTAGAACCACCCCTTGAGTTTTTAGAACTGATACTAGTTGGTGTTTCTTTAGTGAACAGTCCCTCGGCATATATTGTGTTGTGTATCTTCTGTAATATCCGAAATAGCAGTAATTTGAAAGGTGTTTCACTTTAGTTTGTGTGTAACTGTAAGTTGTTTCTAGTTTTGCGGATATGAAGTGTCCTAAAAGTTGGTTTAAAATACCAATTTTCTTTGTGTTCCACAGATATACCCTCCTATCAATGTCTTGCCATCTCTATCTCGTCTCATGAAGGTAAGTGTGGGAGATTCAAAATAAATTAAAGATGAAGCCAGGTGATCATTTGTTAAAGTAAATTGACTTTGTATTGTAGAGTGCCATTGGTGAGGGTATGACTCGCAGGGACCACTCTGATGTTTCTAATCAAGTAAGACCTTCTTTCTTGTGCGACACTATTACCAGCATCGTAGACAAGCTTGGTTAACGTAAGTCTTACTTGTCAAATTTTTAGCCTGAGCTTAACTTGTTATTATCTTTTGGTGATTTTAGTTGTATGCCAACTACGCTATTGGAAAGGACGTCCAGGCCATGAAAGCCGTGGTTGGAGAAGAAGCTCTTTCGTCCGAGGATCTGGTCTCTCTAACCTTTTCTTTTTACTACACAATCTAAACGCTTTCCTTTTCTTATTCCTCTTAACACTTTTCCTGTCTGATGCAAAAACAGCTATATCTTGAGTTCTTGGACAAATTCGAGAGGAAGTTTGTGGCTCAGGGAGCTTATGATACCCGAAATATCTTCCAGTCACTCGACCTGGCATGGACACTCCTGCGGATCTTCCCCCGTGAGTTGCTTCACCGTATACCCGCGAAAACCCTTGATCAGTTTTACAGCCGCGACACCACCAACTGAAAAACAGAATCGCTACTACTGTACGTTGGTGTGGTGATATGTCCAAATGCGTTGTTTGTTTTTTTACTTCTGCGGTTGGTTCGCACCTCTGTGCCGTCAGTCCCAATAAATGGTGTTTGTTCCCAATCGCTAGACCCTTTATTATTATTGTCTTCGAAACTAAAGCAAGCAGGTTGATTATTCTTTTTGAAAGAGAGATTTGAGGTTCTTTTTGTAATTTATGATTATTATTTTTTCGTTTTTGGTACCAAATTACTGGTTCAGAACAACATCAATATACATTTCTTCGTCTTATTACTGATCAGTGATCTACTGATCACGAATGTCAAATGCAACTATTTCTTATTTTCAATTTGCATTTAGCAACTAGAATTCAAAAGGCGTTGTATTTTATAAATTGGAAAATTCGGAACTATATCAAAATCGCAGAGAGAGAACCATGAGACGAAAGTTAAAAACTAGTGTATTATGTATGTATCTGGCTCAACCAGCTTTAGAAGTTCTAACAACTTTTGGCAGCTCAACGGAATCAAGGTCCCCAGGATATGGAGTCCAGAGCCCAAAGCCACCTCGACTTTCCTTCAAACTCTCTCCTTTCCCTTTGAGTTCCTTAAGACTCTTGACCCACTCGATTTTCGAGGAATGCTCTCGGATGTGAGGGTGCAGTTCGAAGAGAGAGTTGTACTCACAGTTCTGGAACATGAACACCTTGAAGGCTCCTTTTAGTCTGTCCACTACGTACCCAAAGCTTAACTGGTCCCTCGGTGTTAATAGGTGCACCTCATTGAACCACAGGCAGCTGAACAGATTGTTCATTGCAGTGTGCTCTCTTATGATCACTGCTCCTTCTGGAACATCTGTGTAACGCAAGAGAAGAAGGTTAGTAATCATTAAGGCACATGATGAGACTGATGTTTTTGCTATAGTCTTTACCACTAACAGTGCCCTTTTTGATACTCCATGGTTCCAAACCCTCGTATCGATATATTTTCATATGAAGATCAACCAGAGGTCGGGCGTATCGCTTTCTCCTCTTGCACGCATCAGCTTCTTCATATATATTTCGGTGGTGTTTGTGTTGAGCGATGGCAAAAGTATGCTTCCCACGCCACAAATACCTGAAATTGAGATGAAACAGAAATATGCATCTTTTAGCACTTTCTTTGGTAACCCATAGACTGATAGTGGATATCAATCCCTGTGCTAGTGAACATTTGTGTCTGCTAGATCACTTTGATGTACGTGTCTTATATCCATCCTTTTGTGTATTATTAATTCATACCTTTCTAACATAAGCAAGGGATCAACAATAAGCTCCATTTTCCCATCAATCCAAATGCTGTACTGTGCTTCAGGGAATAACCTGTGAGTTAAGATTTTTGGGACTTTACCGTTCCGCCTAGGTTCATCATACGGAGGAGTTTTGAGTAGAATGAGACGCCAAATGCCAACCCAGTTGCCTCCTTGAACATCTTTCCTCACGGTAGTATTTGTTCTCAAGAAATCGAGAGAGACCTCGTCTAACACCATAAGGAAACAGAAGAGCTTCTTGGAACGGTCGCTTATGTTCGATGGCTGGTGGGGTTCATCATAAGCATCGAAGATCCCAGTGGCAACCACAAATCTGCATTTCTTGACGTATCTTTTATCGAGAGATGACATTTCAGCCCCACCGCGTGGCATAAATCCGCAATGGACCTGAGAAAAGTTTCGGGGTTGTTAATAGTTAGGAAGTTATATAGTAGGAAGGAAGAAGTTGAGCTAATGTTTGAACCTTCATCAGGGGTTTGAGTTGAAAGCTTTCTTGGCGTTGAGACCAGCTGATGTTACCGCCAAATAGAGGAAAGGGAGAGTTAGAGGAATCATCCTCGGTTATGTAGGTAAGATTTGTGACAACAGAATCAGGGGTTTTTGCAGTGGGAAGGAGCACCTTATCAGGGTCATAGGCAAGAGGAATGGGGCATCCTGGAGAGAGGAAAAAAGCCAAAAGAAGAAGAAGAGTTGGTAAGAGAGAGAGTGAGAGAGAAAGCAGAAGGTAAAAAAAAAAAAAAAGATGGGTAATATTGAAAACTGACGGTGCTGGGGTTTTGGTACAAAACCAATAGTGTCTAAGATGACATAGAGTCGGCCTTCTTTGTTGCATATAGCTGGTGAAATAGCAAAAGGAAGAAGATTCAAAGGTTACTATAATAATAATAATAATCCAATGCAGAAGATGGTAAAGAATGAGGGAGGGAGTAGGGATATCGGATACTGACCTGAGAAGAAAGAAAGAGAAGATTGACAAGACCAAACATGAAACAAGAGGGCAAAGAGAATGAGAAGCATCCAGAGAATGCCTCCAACAAGAAGCAAGCGGAGGAAGCCTGCCTTCCATATTTTTTTCAAAGTGTAGTCAGTGTGAAGTCTGGACGGAGAGAAGAACCCTGCCTC
>NC_025696.1:147072-155804 GCF_000633955.1 Camelina sativa | reverse complement strand
GGGGGGGGGGGGTGATTTTGATTCTGATTATATGTTTATGATTCTGATTGAATCACACTTTCTTGCGCAGATGTTAACATTGAGTCGCCTCCATCCACTCAACCCTGCAAGCGAATTTGCGATGTTACTGGATTTGAGGTCTGCTTCCTCCTTCTTCGCTAATTTATAGTCTTTTTTTTTTGTTTGTTTGGCTGTTTTCAGATCTCTCTCTCGATTCTAATCAAATTCAGCTTCTTTTGTCTCTCTCTCTCTATGATCACGCAACGCAACGCAGGCACACTATGTTGACCCAAGAACAAATCTCCGTTACGCTAATGCCCATGTTTTCAAGACTCTCAGGTCTCTTTCTCCCGACCAAGTCCACCAGTATCTCTCCATCCGCAATGCTGCTGTTGTTCTCAAGTAGCACCATTATCCTCCTCTTTATGTAGTAGTAGTGATCTTTTTTTTATGTGAAATACTATATATATAACTCAAAGACTAGTTTTGATTTCCCTTTTTGTTGAGTACTATTAATTAAACAGACCACACACAATTGGTTTGGGTACATCTTCTTGTATACCCTTCTTAATACAAAGAATTATTTCTACATTTGAACAACAACAATACTAAAACTATCTCTCAAGGCTACACAACCAGTATCTCATCTCCAAGAGACAAACTACTACGTATGTTGTTGCCTTCCTTCCTTCCTTCCTCATATGGTCATGGGGCTGCTTTCCTCAGGATCATAGTCAATATGTAACAAAGAGCAGCATCCACCGATGATAGCGCTACAATGAATACGGCTACCAGACATAGACTCAGTGTCGCAGTCTTTAGCTGTTTTGTTTTGTTCCCAAAAACACATTTAACACATAAGTTAGTTACAAACTAGTCTCTCTCTCTCTCTCATATGTAATAATAATGTGTATGTGTAACAGCAACAACATACCGTGCTTGTAAAACTTGGCCACTCTATGTATTTGAGCTGACTCGGTTGCTCAGCCATGAAAGACAAAAGAGATCTCGTGCTCCTATTTGAATTTTAGAGAAAGATGAACAACATAAGCAAAATCAATGCAACATTCTGACTCTTCCAGTCAAAAAACAAAAAGAAAACAAGATGTGAGAGAATTGATTTTTCTTTTAATACCAGACGATGTCTCTAAGAAGGCTCAGCCATAAGGGCTCTTCTTCTTCGGATGGCTGCTTGTTGTTATGAGAGCTCCAACTTTGACGAGAGCAACCTACCGTTACCACCGGTTTATGACTCACTCTTCCATTGATACTCCTCTACAAAACAACAAGGAAAACACACACACACTCAGAGCTAATTGAAAAGCTTCCTAAGCTGTTCTTTTGGTCTTTTAATACACCGCCATGGAAATTTAAATTTACCGAATCCCCAGAAAACTTGAAGCAACTAGGTCCGAAGCCATTGCGTCTTTGAATCCGTTGTGACGGTGCCAATCGGATTAAACCTATAAAATCAAAAATCGAAGAAGGATCACTCCAAGGACAAGATCAAAACAGCAGTGAGAATAATTATAGAAAAGCCAACTGGAGCGAATATCTAACCTGAAACACTTGTGAGAAGCCCCGGAGAAACCACCATCATCCTCCCTTAACCGAGCCGAGCGTTGGAGGAAGACGAAGCTGATGACCTCGCGCAGTTGCAGTCACAGTCACAGAGATATCCAAAAAGGCCTTTGATGATTTATGGGCCTTTTTGGGCTTACAAGTTACAAGCCCGTTATACTAATTACTTCTTTTATTTTGTGATGTTTCAAATCACAGAGATATCAAAGAGGGTTCTAGTGTTGGAACTTCTGAAATTTGAAACATCCAAATATCCTAAATTCTATCCTGAACCACTGGAACCTCTTTGCCCGTGCAGCCGCATGATTGGGAGATTTTGGGCTTGTTCGTTTGGCTGCCGTAGGTACCTGCGGCTGCGGCAGACGTAGGTATGGTTGTTCGTTTGCTTGCCGCAGGTACCTGCGTCATGACGCTGCGGCAAACGCTGCGACCTGCATCTAATATTTTTAAACGTTGTTTCAATTCAACGGTTAAAAACATAAACGCAGCCGCTGCCGCAGCCGCCAGCGTCAACTAAATGAACAAGCCCTAT
This sequence comes from Camelina sativa, assembly GCF_000633955.1. Classification (NCBI taxonomy): domain Eukaryota; kingdom Viridiplantae; phylum Streptophyta; class Magnoliopsida; order Brassicales; family Brassicaceae; genus Camelina; species Camelina sativa. Next base: position 153,691 of record NC_025696.1, on the reverse strand, counting down.
GTATGTCGTCCTTTTGGTTGGAGAGTGAAATTGTCTAGACTCGAGTCTCTCTATCCTAGAATTTTATAGCCATTGTTTTAGATTTTTCTTTTGTTTTGCATATATCAATGTTGACAAATATCCAGGATGATAACATCCAACGTATCTAACTTATGCTGTTTTTATTTTGTGTTTAGATATAAAATACATGTCTATTCTATACATTTCTCATCCTCCATCCTCACCCCTCCCCGTCGTCGTCCTCCTCATCATTTGTAATCCCAACATCGGCTTCAGCATTCTCCTCTTCTTCCGCACCAACATCATCATCATCTGAACTCTCATCACTACTTTCATCGTCAGAATCATCATCATCATCATCATCCACAATATACTCATGGTACCATCGAGTACCAGAAACCAAATCCTGTTTCCAAGAAAGAAGCAACATACATACAAATTAGTTTACCTGCCAGTACCAAATTCACCCCTCCAGTCACATGTTTTGTATCCAAAGTAACATTCTTGTTAACTAAGGCATATCCTCCGAGTCAAAAACACAAAAACATCTATCTATATATATATATATATAGCAACCAAGAGGTGTTAGGGCAATGACCTGTTTTGCATGTCCCGGCGACAAGGGTCTCTCGGTTCCTCCAGGAGTCCAGATTTTGATATCAGTTTCAATTCCACTGCTACACAAGAGTGGCATGTGAGGATGAGACTCAACACAGTTGACAACATGTTTGTCTGCTTCCATGGCACGGAGAATCTCTCCGTCTTTCTTCCTCCATATGAATACTCGGCCACAGTCAGAACCACTAACCACATACTCACACTTGGGTCCAAAAAAGTTGACACCTTTGACTGTTTCACGATTCGTGTGCTCTTTATAAACCTGCGGGGGCGTTGGCGTTGGCGTACTCCTCCTCTCCTGAGTTTTAGTTGAAGAGGGATATACAGCTGGGCCTAGCCCCATATCAGGGGTGAAAAGATAGATGAACTCGTCACTATAAGAAGCGAGGAGCTCACTTTGATCAGAGAAAGCTAGACCTGTTATTCCTACATGGTCGCTTCCAACCAAATGGTGAGGACAGAAGTGGTCGACGGGTTGGGTAAAGTTATACCAACCCTCAGACCGATAGCTGCGGATATCATAGACACGAGCATACTCATCCATGCCAGCGACCGCAAAAAGACCAGGGTTCCTCGGATCAACTGCAATTGCATGCAAGTAGACAACTAAATTGAACTTGGCTTCTTTACAAGTGAAGAGATTTGTAGCCACCCGAGTCCTAAGATCAAACTGAAAAATAATAATAATGTTGTTATAGAAAGAAAAGAAAAAAGTTAAAAGAGAAAGGATTTTGTTCAGAGCAGAAAAGAAAAACAGAGAGAAACTCACATGCTTAACAACGCCATCCTCACCACAAGTATAGAATGAGAATGGACTACCGGGCTCAACAGCCAATTTGTGGACGGGTCCTTGATGTTTACCCAACAAACTAGTCTCGACTTGTCCAGATTCATGAATTTGGGAATGGCGGACCTGTTACGAAATGGAATGCAAACGAGGAGGAGATTTAGATAATGTTTGCAACTTCTTTTGCGGGAAACATAAAGAAAGTAGTAAGATAGGAAGAGAGAAGAGGAGGGGACCTGCTTATCAGCAGCAGAAGTGACAATGCTACGATCGTCAGAGAAAGGCATAAATTGGGCTTGGAAAACATTGTTGTAGTGGCCGGAATCGAAAGAGAGCTTGACAGAAGCAGTCTGCCAATCCCAAAGGATGACCTGTTTGTCATCAGAACCTGAAAGCAAGATATCTCCATCTGCATTGAAACTCACAGTGTTTACACAACCCTTATGCTCAACCAGCTTCTTGTCAAGCCCCAGACGCCGCAGTAGATTCTGGTAAAGTACAGAATCAATCAAATATCAGTCAGTGAGTTAGCGATTTCATCCAATCCAATGTATACACACATCCATCAACATAATTTTGGTTTCCTATCACATTGTGAATAGCAATATAAGAAAGAAATAAAAGACAAAAGATATCATCATCATCTAATCTATTATGTTGGGATGCCCCATCACCCAACTCCACGAATATGGTTCGTAATACACTGGGGGCGTTAGGAAAGCACACAGATTGAACATGAATCAGAAACCCTAGAAACTGCAGTTGGAATCAGAAACCAAGAAGACAAAAGGCGAAGAGGGAGAGACCTCGGAGGCTGAGAAACGGTTGGAGAAATTACGATTGGGCAAGAGACCAAGCTCTCTCTCCCACACATTCACCACCGAGTGGTCTCTTCTCGGCCTTTTCACCGCCCCTCCACTCATCCCTACCCCACCAGATCAAGTTTCTTCTTTTTTTTAGGTTTACCAAAAAAAAAAAAAAAAAAAAAAAAAANGTGTCTTAATTTGATTGAGAACGACCAGAGAAGAAGAAGAAGAGACCAACGAACAGAACAGAGAACTCACAACAACTACCTCTCTCTCTCTCTCTCTCTATATATACTGTATATAGGTCTTTTTTATGACTTTTGGGTTTTTTTGTCTTTTTCTTTCAATGGTATAACTACAAATCTACAATGCTATTGTTTTTTTTTTTGGGTGCATTTGCTTTGCTGCTAAAGGTTGAGTTTTTTTCTTTCATTAACCAACTTTTTAGAAATATAATTGTGTCGTAAAACTTACAAACGAAATCAAAATCAATTGAATCAAGAAACCAACACCACCAACATATACAGCCAGCCCACATCATCTGCAAATTGCTGTACAGTTTTTGTTTTCTTTCTTTCTAATGGGGGAACCAACCAACCATCCATCAATGATGATGAGTTGTGCTTCTCCTCAGGGCCGCCAAGATACCCCCTCCTAGTCCTGATGACGATTTTTTCTTTTCCTCTCCCTCTTCTCCTACCTCCTTGGCTATCTCTTGTAGCTGCTCTATGATCTCTGAGAAGTCTGGTCTCTGCGTCGCATCCTGCTCCCACAATCTCTCCAATAGCTCTGCCAATTTCGGATGCGTGTTCTTTGGTATCGTTGGCCTTAATCCCTGACATTCACACCAAACAAAACTTTCTGTTAACTAACTTGGTTGGAACGTTTTACCTCCACAACTGCTGCATTCTACACACCTATTACATACCTTCTGGACGACCCCTACTGCTGCCTGCAATGGCGTCATGTATTCATATGGAAGCTGCCATTCACATCAACCCATCATTAGTTAAAGACACTCTATCTCCCTCGTTTAGGTATTTTATTTTCTCAGACACACGTACCTTCCCAGTCAACAACTCCCATAGCACAATCCCGTAGCTGAATACATCTGCCTTGTGATCATATGGCTTGTGTTCTATCACCTGAATTGCAGCAAAAATCATTATTGTGTCAGAATGAGAGATACTGGCCATCTAAGATATCATGCCAATAGGTAAAACAATACGTGTGTTTTAAGGTATAACCACGGCATAAGAAAATTTATCTTACATTTGTAGATTGGAAAATCAAATTGTCAGTAACAAAAGCTATAAAGAGCATGAAGACAAACGTACCTCTGGAGCCATCCACCGATATGTTCCAGTTTCAGCTGTCATAACTCCAGTTTGTGCTTTCACTCTGGCCACTCCAAAGTCTGCAACCTTAACCACCTGTTACAATGAACCCAGACACGAATATGAATCCGCAACTTAACTGCTATCGACAGGAGCAAGAAATAACTAGGTAATGGACACAGAGTTAATGAAAAGAATCTGATGAAATACATCCTGTAGAGCACTAGCTCAAGGAGATAGCATAGTGTGATGCAGCAGAACAGGTCATTTGAGCCTAAACATGGATCAGTGTTTCAACCAAAACATGTAACGAAATTGATGCAGATTCATACATTCCCACTACAGAGCTAATAGTGTGCATGGAGGACAAATATATCTATATATGTCCCACTAAGTTGAGATTTTTACCTCATTTTCGTCCATTAAGAGGTTGGCAGCCTTCAAATCTCTGTGAATTATGTTATTTTGGTGTAAGTAGCTCATCCCTTTGCAAATATCTATAGCTACTTTAAACAAAGCTGGAAGCTTAAAGACGCCCTTTTGCTTGTGGAGATAGTCATATACACTTCCACCGGGCATGAATTCTATTTAATGTAAGAGAGTCAAAGCAGGGCAACGAGTAAAAAAATGGTAAGCGTAGAACGTGACATCAAACAGAATGATACGGAGTAAAATGGTCACTGCAACATACCAGTAACGATACACAGATGTGGAGGCTTGGTGCAAGCACCAATGAACTGAACAACATTTTTGTGTCGAACTTTCCTGAAAACGGAAAGATTTTTGAATGATACTCTTATCGTTTATCTGCGCATAAAAATACAAGGGAACAGACACGAAGGCACACAAACCTCATAATGAAGACTTCTTGGGCAAACTCTTTCTCTAGCTCTGAATCTAGACGCTCTGGCTTGAGGACTTTGATAGCAACTTCCTGGCTACAATATGTACCTTTATACCTGAATAAAACAAGAGGTAAAAAGAAAGAGCGAGAGAGATTAATACGTGAGAATCTTAATATGACAATGTGTTTGACAGATAGAGCCAACTTACAGATCTCCGTAAGAACCAGATGCAATTTTATGCCCAAACTTTAAGTGTTTAAGGTTGATTTCCCAAACATCAGTTCCATCACAGGGTATTGCAACATGAGTTCTGACACCTGTTTGCCCATTTTCCTTTTCAGGAGAGAAGGATTGCTGCATAGGCCAGCTTTGGCACTGCAACTGAGTATGATAAAAGAAATATTAATGTCTAAAGGCGAGACTTGTGCGTGAGATGGTGTCACTATGGAAAATCGTAAGACTTCATATTATCTAACTCCATTTCATTCACAAATGAGGTGATTTGGGAAGAAAAAGGTTGTCAATGGATCATAAAATTTGCAACTGAAAACAAGTACCTCGATCTTTGCAGCTTCTTTCTCCAATGATAATCTAAGTCTGTCTGTTTCCTGAATAACAAAAAAGATAGCATGACAACCACATTTTATAATCCGGAACCTTTAGCATGTCACAGATAGTTGCGTTTCAGTATTAGATCACCAAACAGTTTGAATAACACAATGGGAAGGGTATAGATGAAGTAGAGTAAACAAGGATAAGAGGAACACACAAAAAAAGAAAAAGAAAAAAGAGTACCTCGTAGGGCCAACCATCAACAACAAAAACATCTAGTGAGTAGCCATCAGTTGTGGAGAAAGCATGCGCCTCTTGAATGTTTAGCCCAAGCTCAGCAAGCAAGGCAGTTAACTGCATCATTTACAGTAGCTAAGTGAAAATAGATCATACTACGTAGTTCCTTGTAACAAATGTGACAAAAAAAACTAACTAACTTAGGTAACACCAATACTTGCAAGGAGCAAGCAATGAGCTTATTATATACCTGAAAAAGGAGTTTAGGCTTGTCTTCAGTGGAAAAAGTGATCTCATGCAAGGGCCTGCATTGGGACAAAGATGAGGAATTGAACAATCCTTGCCAGAAGAAAACAGACGATTGTGTGTAGCTAGAGTAGTAAAAGAGGAAGGTGTACCGTGAATAGAGGGCATTGTTATGAACGGAATTGTCACCGTCGTCGTCGTGGTCTTGGGAAATAGGAGATGCAAGAGCAAGAGCTTCAAGATTGGGGGAAGAACCAAAGGCAGGGGGAGGATGAATGCTGGGAAGTTGAAGATGGAATCAAAAGAAGATAGTTGATCGCTTATTAGTTGGTTTGTTTTGATCAAAGAGAATTTTTTATGTTATTAAAAAAAAAAAAAAAGGAGGAAAAGACAAACCTTTTTCTTTGTAAGGGAGGATCAGCGGGTTCCTGGTTAGTAGAAGAAGAAGAAGAAGAAGAGTCCAAGGGAGTGGAGTCAGGTGAGGTCCCAGCAGGAGGTTGAACCTTAAGAAAAGATCAGTCACCAAAGATCCTGTGAGCCGAGAGACAAAGCCGAAAAAGAAAGAAAAAAAGTTGACAGAGGCAACCAAAGTAAAAGATGAAGGGATCAGGGAACAAGGGAAGCCGAGAGAGAGAGAGATGGGCATGGATGATATGGGTATATATGGTTGGTAAAGATTGAAGAAGAAGAAGAAGGACAGACCTGGACGAGACGGACTTGGATGGCAGGCCTATTAAGAGGATCATAAGCAGAAAGGAGCAAGCGCTTGTGCATGAGCACGTCTTCAGCCCTCTCCACATTCACATCCAAAGCATACCTAAATCATCATCATCATCATCTCACATTTATCAAACATATTCAAAGGAGCAGAGGGAAGGATAGATCATGGGACATGCAGCAGAGAGACAGAAACAGAGACAGAGAGATACATATAATATAAGGTCAGGAGGAAGAAAAAAGGGGGGGAAACCTGGCAGGGAGGCGATTGAAGTGAGTCCAGAGCTCGTCCTGGAAAGAAGGGAGGTGGGAGTCGGGGATGTCGTCGGAGAGACGGAGACGGCGGAGGACCTCGTGGAAGACCTCCATTTTGATGCGCTCACGACGGTCCATGGTAGCCTGAGAGGTAGGTAAGGCGTCGAAAATAACTCGACTGGCGCAACTCTCGTTGTCCTCCATCACCATTGACGACCC
>NC_025696.1:139267-146617 GCF_000633955.1 Camelina sativa | reverse complement strand
AAAAAAAAAAAAAAAAAAAAAAAAGGGAAAGGTGGAAATGAAGAAGAGGAGGAAGAAGGAAGATGGATGTGATCAAAATGTGAGAATCAGAAAGATTTCCTTTTATCTATTTGCTTTTTTGATCGTTACAGATAACCGACGATTTGGGAGAAGAAGAAGAAGAGAGATCAGAAGAAAGAATTCACAGAAATTTTGAGAATTGAAGAGAGAGAGAGAGAGAGAGAGAGAGACAGAGATGTGCTTCGCTTCTTTTTTTTTTTTTTTTTTTTTTTTTTTTTTTTTTNTCCTCTCTCTTTATATTTTTCTTTTTTATTTATGGGTTTAGGGAGAGTAGTTAGTAGGGGTGGGGTGTTAAACGACGGCGTATAAGATGAGTCATGCCGCCGTGGCCATACTGATCCTTTTAACTTCTATTAAGGAAGGAAAGGTTTTGGGTGGGGGCTATTAACGTCATTTCCAGGAAGCTTCTCTCTCTCTCTCCGTTATTTTAATTATTTTATTTCAGTTATTCACCAAATCTTTTAAATATCCGTCGTAATTACTAAATTATTCCAAATAAATTACTAAGTAAACTCTAGTACTAGTATTTGAATAATCATAAAAAGTAGGGTATTGAAAGAAGATATCAAATCCCTAAACCAACACATTCCCCCCCAAACATTTATATTTAACGTACGTCTCTCTCTCTCTCGCAAGTCGCATCGCATCGCATGTGACTCCCTTCCCCTCATCTTTGGAGAGACATTTCCATATATTACTACGTACCTTATACTAGTTCCACCATTTTCTCATTCCTTTTTATATATTTGTCATCTTCCCCGGCCCGGCTCCCCCCTAAACTAAACAATCTGTATAATTCCCATTATAACCATCTTCTGCAATGCTAAAAGAACTACATATATATATATATATTTGTATACTTAATTTTAAGCCATATTCATCTATTTACTTGCAAATTAACGCTATCATCCTACGAGCAGCTATAATTGTGATATAGTGTATATAATATATTATTATATATGCTAACACGCACGGGTTAATGTTGTTGATTTAGCGGAATGTCATTATCTTGTATTGTATATTTCGATTCTCTAAAGTAGCCCATATCATCATGATCCAAAAATTTAAAGTTTATATTATCATATAACCTAACCTGTGTTGTCAACCAAAAATAATATAGATTATCATAAACCTAGCTAATACATAACATAATGGGGTACCACGTGGTGCATGCATGGTTTCCTCTTCTATGCGCGTTATAATGCAACCCCTCTTTAATTAATTCTTGGTATAAAATAACTTGAATTTACAACATTCTCTTTAAACTATTGATCAGGTAATAACACGCATAAATTGTTAAAATATATAATAACACAATGGAGACGCAGCGCTTAATTACATTTTCATAGACCTCTTACCCACGCATATCTCGATACGATATGTCGATATTAAGCACTTCGTCGTAATGCAGTGCAATGTGACGCCGAATGATTTAAAACTTTTGGTCATATTTTATTGAATTTGGAGAGAGGTTAACTTATTTTGTTTTCGGTTATTATAAAGAATAAAGTCCAAATATAACGATCTCGAGACTCGAGGAGGAAGGAGTTGACCAGAGGGAGATCGAGATGATTAAAAGATGCGGCAGCCAGAAAAAGGAATAAACCACTTTGATTCGGTCGTTATTAATCAATCACAAAACGCTCAACTAGTACTAACTAAGTATTTTTAACAAACCATTGAAAAAGATATTAAGAGGTATTGGTCGCAATGACGATGATGTGGCAGCACATGGCTGCATTTCAGCCCACGTGGATTGTTGCCCCTTTACTCTCACCAAAGGTCACTAACGGGACGGCCAGCGAAGCCTCGACTTGTCGCCGTTCTAACTTATATTTCTAAAGTTGCAATCCATTCCACATCAACCCAACGCTCTCCCATTCAATCTCTTTCGCCTCTTCTCTTCTTCTTATTCTTTACTAAACGCAAATTCATTTTAAATCAATAATCTTACTATAGACATTATGCCTCGATTTGTTCTACTTTTTTCCTAACAAATTCCATCATACTTAACTTAACATTGATAGTTTGATACCCACAAAAGAAAAAAGAAAACAAACTCCGTATACGAATACGATCGATGGTAAGGTATAAGTATAATCAAACAGCAGTTTGGTAAAATCCACATAACCACATTCATTTCTTATTATATAACCGAGTGGTAATCTACAATTTTTTCGCAATTAATTCAATGTATCCTAACTTTTGTGTTTCCATCAACTATAATGTATGGTCGCGTGTCAAGTTTTTTTTTTTTTTTGTTTATCATATTCAAATATGGAAATATACATGTGTATATTTATTTATTTATTTATTCATCGTTCAAGTACCAAGATAATTTTAAGATTCAACGACTAAACGCAATGTCAGACGATGATCACTTAGATAATATTATCACCACACGGAAAAGATTATATATATTATCACCAAACAATACGAATATTTTTAACAACGTTTATTTATTTCCATGATGATAAACCCTAATGATCGAGTGACACACACCGTAGGTCAAGGATCCTGCAAATGGATACGGCTAATATTTTCAAATATGTTACAAGTTATCATGAGCCAAATTTCATTATATATGTATTTACTAGCTTGTTATTATTACTCCTCGGTCTGTTCACTGTTTATGAAAATTTAAACAAATGTGGAAAAATAGATACATAATAGAGATTCATTGAATCGAGACATCAAATTATGATGGTGTCGACTGTGTTGTCTCATATATAGTAGTTGTAATAAGCCTACACGTTTTTGTTTTTTGTTTTTTTTGATCTTCACCTAATTAATTGAAATTCAAAACATATGTATTATATAGTATAAAACTATCACTTGATGTAATTCAGCTAAAGTACTGCTAATTCAACTAAAGTTGAAAAAACTTGCTCGTTCAAAAGAGTAACAAAGATATGTAAGCGCCCTACTTTTTTAATAGTACAGTATAAATGTATAATAATCCACTAGTTTAGCATGTTGATATAAATATATGAATATGGAATTAGTTTGTACAAACATTAGGTAGATAAGTTGAGAAATACAAAATATCACGAAAGCATTTTCTTCTATTTTAAAAGTAAATTATAAGCAATATAATAACCCACGAAGAGATTGGCACAATATATAAAAGTTCATCATTTAAATTAGTCCAATAAACACGTTTTATACGCAAACTCGGATTAGACGGTCCTCGTAATGTAGATCAGTGTAGAAAATGACGTAGATGTATGAGAATATTGGATAAGATGGCCAACGATTGATAGTGGAAATAGTTTTGCGAAACATATAGACTTGGCTTAGGTCTCTTAATTTAGGACTATACTAATTATTGTCAGATTCGCAATTTTATCTTAGAACATGTACGTCGTTGTCTAAAATCTTTTCTTTTGGGTTGTTTAGACAATTACAGAATTACTTATTCAACAAGATTAAAATAAAGTAGTTTCGGTAAAAGCAAATAATTTAAAAAGAGAGTAGTAGTCCATTAAGCTGAAGATAATTATAATCCTGATCATAAAGCAGTGGGATGAAAATAAGAGAAGGAAGGATAATAATACGAGCGAGAGAGAGAGAGAGAGAGAGAGAGAGAAGAGTCCATTAAGAAGGGCGAAAGGCCCGTATAAGGCCCAATAAAATCAGAGGGGAAGAAGAAAATGACGATGAGCAGCGTAGTCAACGAAGGTATGTAGAGGAACAACAAGTTCTTCACTATACTTGTCGTCGTCGTCGTCAAACAGTTGAAGCTCCTTCTTGGCCTTATTCTTGAGCTCTTGAGCCATTTGGATAGCTCCATCGGTCTTCTTATCATCATCCACAACCTGATAGAGCATCCCAACGGCTCTCCCGTACCTTCGGAGAGTCTCAAGCTCATGGTCAGTGGCACCGCCGAGGAGACCTCCGCAAACGGCAGAGCATTCAGCCATGGCTCCGAATTTCTTCTCCTGAACGAAAGAAGGAGGAAAGGGGCCACCTTCAAGGTCGACGAACTGGCCAGCAGCCATACCAGTGGAGCCGACGGTGCGGGCAATCTCAGCGATGACCCTGAGGATGGTGGCACGGGGAACAAGGTCGGGAGGGGTGTGGGAGACAATGTGCTGGAAGGCGAGTGGGAAGAGGGCGTCGCCGGCGAGAATGGCGATGTCGGAGCCGTAGACTGTGTGGTTCGATGGCTTTCCTCGGCGGACAGGATCATCGTCCATACAGGGGAGGTCGTCGTGTATCAACGAAGCCGCGTGGACCTGATCATCATCATCATGATTCAATTGGATTCATTTCCATTACTACAGATCAGAGATCACAACAAACTGCAATTAACACATAATAAAACTGACCATTTCAAGGGCACAAGCGGTTGGGAAAGCGGCGAGGCGATCGCCACCGAAAAGCTCGCAGGCGGCAACACACATGACTGGAGGGGCACGCTTGGCGCCTTGTGCGAGCACCGAGTATCTCATCGACTCGTAGATCCCCGCAGGGTACTTGACCGGTATCGCCTCGTCGAGCTTCTGATTGATCTCCGTCATCAGAGTTCCCCAATACGTCTTCAGATCGAAATTCGAAGACGATGAAGAAGACCCAATTGCTCCGCCGCCTGAGAGTCTCATCATCATAGGACGACGATTGACGGGTTTCTCCGCCGCAAGAAGACACAAGCTGGGCACTAGTGGTGTCGCTGAAGCACTAAACAACATCGCCTTGGATTGAGATGGAACTAGAGNAGATGGCTTTCCTCGGCGGACTGGATCATCGTCCATACAGGGGAGGTCGTCGTGTATCAACGAAGCCGCGTGTACCTGATCATTCATCATCATGATTCAATATAGATCACAACAAACTAAAATTGACATACATATATTTCAATTTCGAGAAATCTGACCATTTCTAGGGCACATGCGGTTGGGAAAGCGGCGAGGCGATCGCCACCGAAAAGCTCGCAGGCGGCAACACACATGACTGGAGGGGCACGCTTGGCGCCTTGTGCGAGCACCGAGTATCTCATCGACTCGTAGATCCCCGCAGGGTACTTGACCGGTATCGCCTCGTCGAGCTTCTGATTGATCTCCGTCATCAGAGTTCCCCAATACGTCTTCAGATCGAAATTCGAAGACGATGAAGAAGACCCAATTGCTCCGCCGCCTGAGAGTCTCATCATCATAGGACGACGATTGACGGGTTTCTCCGCCGCAAGAAGACACAAGCTGGGCACTAGTGGTGTCGCTGAAGCACTAAACAACATCGCCNTACGGAGTATCTCATCGACTCGTAGATCCCCGTAGGGTACTTGACCGGTATCGCCTCGTCGAGCTTTTGGTTGATCTCCGTCATCAGAGTCCCCCAATACGTCTTCAGATCGAAATTCGAAGACGATGAAGAAGACCCAATTGCTCCGCCTGATAGTCTTACCATCATAGGACGACGATTGACGGGTTTCTCCGCCGCAAGAAAACACAAGCTGGGCACTAATGGTGTCGCTGAAGCACTAAACAACAACATCGCCTTGGATTGAGATGGAACTAGAGATTGACAGAGACGATAATACCAACCAAATAATTGCCTAACTCGAAAAGAAAAGAAGCAAACACTTTTTGATGGAGATAGTGAATGAATGAATAGTAGTAGTACTAGTGTCGCATGACTCTGATGTTGGAGTTAAAAAAGCTAAGCTAATTGGACTTTTGTCAGAATTTTGGAGAATCCATCCTGTCCTACATACCCAAACAAACATCATCAGCTCCCAAATGTATTTGGATTTAATTACACAGCTCTTATGCAACACTGAGCTCGGAATAAATCAAAATTAGAGCAAGAAAGACTGAAAGAGTTACGATAACACAACACACTCTCTTTCTTTCCTCTCTTATTCTCTCTGATGACACCCACTCGGGTTTCACTTTCTTCTTCCACAGAAGGTGGATTTGAGCTTCTCTACTTCCGATAGGAGGGACGAGTTCCCTTCACACGCCTCTTTCAACACCTCCCATCTTTTCTCTCTCTCCCTTGTTTCTTCCATGGCGTCTGCAACCCCTTTAAGACACCCCACCAGTTTCAGCATCATCCCCTGCAAAACATTGGTTTTATTTTCATTCTCAGTACTCAGCTCTACAAACAACAACCACAATAGCTGCCCAGGGGTTTCATTCAACTTACCTCACGATGACTCTTTCTCGATACATCTCTGACCAGAGACTTCACAATCTTATTCCGCAGGGATACTTTTTCCTTGGCTTCACTGCAGAATACTAAAGATGAAAAGTGATGCAGAACGAGTGTAAAGGCTACTGATCCCCGCGCCGCTGCTTTGTCCAGGGCTCCACAAGTCCATGACTTCAGGTACGCCTCAAGGACTGCTTCGTTTTCCTGCAATATCAATAATACCAATTTATCTTAGTCGATGATACTCATAAACATGCCATTATTCAACACTATATACCCTCTCTTTTTTTTTCTTTTCTTTTTTTGGGGGGCAAATTACCTCAACCGGTTCAAGGTAACCATCTGCTTCTCCCAAGCATTTGTCTAGACTTGGCAGAAGCTGAAGAACACTGGCATTGGAGAGCACAGTCCATGCTGATAGTCGAACTGAGGATTCCACACATTGATGCAAGTAAATCGATACCTGTCGGCCAAACAGTTCATCACCATATGACACCGCAGCATACTGCTCCACGACCATCTCCAGAAAAGTAGAGTAGTTCTCGTGAATGTCTGACTTGAACATCAAGAGCTCAATGTCACGGTGGTTTAGTCTCGCTTCATCAAGATACTGCCCGTAGAGCTCCTGCAGAAAATTGTACAAGTTCCTAGTGTTCTTGTCTTTGATGATGTCCATTCCAACAAGCAACACGGTAGACAAAGCGTGAAACTTCCAAACCAATGGCACACTCAAAACAGGAGACGGAACCGATCCAAAACCAGACTCAAGTCCTGCAAGAAAGAAAACTCCAGATTTCGCGACTTCAAGCAACTCTGTGGAATCTGGTGGCCCTGTTGAGGTTTTACCACTGTGGACTGCTGAAATGGCGCTGAGAAACCAGTGCGGAGGTAGGGGCATTCTCTGGTGAGCCCACTCTGTGATCGAGGAGTCTATTTTTTTATCCTGTGTCGAACAATTTGGCATTTCACCGTCCTCATGAATCGTCTCCAGTCCAACTGTGTCCTTCTTTACCTCACTGGCTCCTTTCTCGGCTTTAGATTTTTCCTTTGGCTGTAACCATCTATGTCTGAAGTGAGAAGCAAGCATACTGCTCATACGATGATAATCCTCTTCGCTGCAATCCCATTCAAACGATA
>NC_025696.1:130885-138981 GCF_000633955.1 Camelina sativa | reverse complement strand
GGGGGCAAATTACCTCAACCGGTTCAAGGTAACCATCTGCTTCTCCCAAGCATTTGTCTAGACTTGGCAGAAGCTGAAGAACACTGGCATTGGAGAGCACAGTCCATGCTGATAGTCGAACTGAGGATTCCACACATTGATGCAAGTAAATCGATACCTGTCGGCCAAACAGTTCATCACCATATGACACCGCAGCATACTGCTCCACGACCATCTCCAGAAAAGTAGAGTAGTTCTCGTGAATGTCTGACTTGAACATCAAGAGCTCAATGTCACGGTGGTTTAGTCTCGCTTCATCAAGATACTGCCCGTAGAGCTCCTGCAGAAAATTGTACAAGTTCCTAGTGTTCTTGTCTTTGATGATGTCCATTCCAACAAGCAACACGGTAGACAAAGCGTGAAACTTCCAAACCAATGGCACACTCAAAACAGGAGACGGAACCGATCCAAAACCAGACTCAAGTCCTGCAAGAAAGAAAACTCCAGATTTCGCGACTTCAAGCAACTCTGTGGAATCTGGTGGCCCTGTTGAGGTTTTACCACTGTGGACTGCTGAAATGGCGCTGAGAAACCAGTGCGGAGGTAGGGGCATTCTCTGGTGAGCCCACTCTGTGATCGAGGAGTCTACTTTTTTATCCTGTGTCGAACAATTTGGCATTTCACCGTCCTCATGAATCGTCTCCAGTCCAACTGTGTCCTTCTTTACCTCACTGGCTCCTTTCTCGGCTTTAGATTTTTCCTTTGGCTGTAACCATCTATCTCTGAAGTGAGAAGCAAGCATACTGCTCATACGATGATAATCCTCTTCGCTGCAATCCCATTCAAACGATATGGTTTTCTTCTTTGACTTGATACAGCAGGCCAGGTGTTCTAAAGCATGTGGTCTAAGGACATAGTCGAAGGCTCTTTCCACAAGTAAATGATCCCTTGGACCTGCAATCAAGCACATAGCTAAAGTGGAGTTCAGATTATCCATCAAGCCAACAGATCCCTGATCATTATGCGCGTCAATCTGAGAGATGTTAAGAAAAAGACTCAGAAGACCGGCATCAGCCTGTGCCAACAGAACTTTAGTTGACCAAAACCCACCACCGCTAGCTCCCCAACCAAGTCCCACCCCAGGGGCCAGTCCACCTCGTTTATGCAGCTCAATGGATTGCATGATGGGCCATTCTGATGAAACAGAATCTCTAAAAGAGCTTGACACAGATGTTAGGTCAGCCAGAGACTCTGCCAGTATTCCTTTTGCAAGAACAAATTCATCTCTAGTGGAAGTGTATCCCTGATGAGGAGTTGTCATCTTAGATCTAGCAGATTCTATCAGAGTTTGGATGGAAACGATAGTCCGCGTTAACCCATGAAGACAACTCACAGAAGCTAATGCTAGTTCATCATTTTGTGATCTTTCTCTTAGAAGACACAAAAAATCCATGAAAGAAGAACACCTGGAAGAGTCTTCTCTACATCTACTTACTTCTGCAACGGAAAAACTAAGAAGCTTGTGCTTGATGATGGCAAGGCCAATCTTTGGAACAAACTCCGGCAGCCATGGTAGAGGTTCTTCCTCTCCATCGGCAGAGATTCTTTCAAGGACTTTAGAAATTGTACGCATGACACCCGAATACAACCACAACAGAGACTTAGTGGACGCAGAAACATGTTCGATTCCTTTCTCCCAGTCGAGTAATTGAGGGGCCAATGATACCCAGCTTAGTGCTAAATCAATCATAGGGCTAACATAACTCCAGTCCCAAGTCAAAGATTTGTTCCGCGGAAGGTTTTGTGAGTACATATTTGGAAGTGTCTCGGCAAAAGCCTCAAGGACCAGGTAGGCCTCCTTGGACACAGAAGTAAACTCGCTGATGAGATTTGTCTCCCTGAGCTTTTCGAATGATGGACAAGTCAACCACAGACACAGAGCTGGGAAGAGCTCTGGGAAGCGAGATACGCAACAGCCACTGTGGATACAGACCCTCCAAAACCGGAGCTGTTCAACCATCAAAGTAGATGAAAGCTTGCAGTTCTGCTTCCCTAGCTTCATCCATGAGTCAAGAGAGGAGGTGAACTGAAACAAATGCCACGTGACGGCGTTGAAAGTCCCGTTCTTCACAAATTCCATGCAAGTACTTTGATCATACCGGGCCAACACCTTAGTGAAATTAAATAGAGAGAAAGAAAAACGAAGGTTATATAATAGCTCTGAGGATTGATAGCTTAACAAACTTTTATAATCAGGTTCTGTCAAAAAACATCAAAGACGAGCCCCAAGATAATTTTGTATGAGCAGAGTAGCAGAGCCATATTACCTTTAAGAGGCGGACAGAATTGATCTGAGAAGGAAGAATGTCCATTCTTTTGTTCAATTTGAATCTTTTTACAACTGTTTGCACAAATTTGGGATACTTCAAGATTGCAGTTGTGCATTTTGGAGAATGCCTTGCTATCGCAATAGTAACAGAAATTATGCTGTCCTCAAGGGCTGCTGTTGGTTCTGTCTGTAATGATGAACATAAAAAAAAAACAAATCCTAGAAAAGTAAGCAACTGGTAAAGCAACACAACCAGAATGTTTTCCTTGCTGAGTTTACGCACAGATAGTGATCTCACCTCCAGAAGGTGATAAATTCTTGGAAGGATATCCATTCTGACAAGACCAGCAGCAACATCTTGTCCGGCTACAAAAACATCTTTCTGAATAGTTTCTGTATCTTCTGTCCCGTCATCCATGATCTCTTGACGGAAAGGAACAATATTGGAGGGTTTAGCGCTGTACTTCCAGTAGCAACCACGGAGGAAGCCAAGATCAATTTCTGGCTTACTCCTAAACACCGGCGCCGTAAAGATGTCCCTCCCGTGTGGTCCCATGTTCTGGAAACAGAAATGGAATTTATCAGTTTGAACATATAGAATCAAGTTCTTTGAGGACTATAACATCTCTGTAGTGAAAAAAAATCAACTATACCTCCAAAATATCAAAGAAGTTCTCGTTAAGAGAACAGCTCAGTAGACACTGAATCACTTTTACACATGCTAGAACAACAGAGGTATGATTGTCATCAAGAGCCATCCTAAAGAATAAAAAAAGAAACTAATATTGATAAGAACAAAAAATCTATGATATATGAGTAGTAACTTCACGAATAAGTCTCACATTACACCCATCAAGTAATTACCTCAATGCTAAGACAAGCTCAGGTTCTGGTCCAAGGGCATAAGCCCAGATGGCTTCCCAATCAGTGGATTTATCTTTTTCCTCCCTTGTAAAGCCGATTCTGCTCTGGCAAAGTTTGTTCAAAGCTTTGTCGAGTACAGATGCAAGCAGATGCAAAGCAAGGCATCTTTGCCCCGGAATCTGACATATCAATAATGCATACAAATCAAGGAGCAGTAATAACCAAAAAACCGAAGTCCCACAGATTTAATGGAGGCAAAAAAGAATATAACCATTCTTTATCATCAGAACTAAAATGTGGGGAAATCATACCACACTCCGTGCAAGAGCAATAGCTTCTTTGATGGTGTACCCAGCTGCACCAGGGTCCCCCTCAGTTCTCAAGAAGTCACGTTCAGCAGCAGATCCAACCCCAGACAACTTTTCACCTGTACATTCAACGTGTAAGCACCCTAAGATTGAAATGAGTTTCAGTTGAATTGTTCTCTACTCACCAGTTTCAGCTGCTGAGACAACATCATCCTCAACAACAGAACCGTCAAAAGAAAATCTCAAGTCCCTGGCAGCCTCAACCCTCTCAGTCCATGTATCCCACAAGAATCCTTGGGGTAACGCTGACTTTTGCACCACACCTTTTTCATTTGGTATTGGCATAACTACAGAGGTAGATGGAGTAACAGCCTGGCCCTGTCGTGAGTGAACAAAGTGACCCTCAGTTCTTGAATTCTTTGTTGCCTCTTCGGCAGCAGAAACTCCAGGCAGTGAATGCTTTCGCTTCTTCAATTTATCCTCACCTCGTTTCTTCAAAATGCTGAGTAATGCAGGATCCATCTTGTCCAATAACTCAGCCTGTGCTTCTGCAATCTCGTCGGGTGACATAGACTGCAACCTTGCATGGTTCTCTACATCAATATCACTCTCAAGAGATGAAGACGCCTGTCTAGCCCCAAGTCGTCCATTCGAAACAGATAAGGGAGGAGAAGCGCCGAACGAAACCCTTTCCTCAATAGAGGGTGGTCTCTGAGAAACAAAGTCTCTCTGAGCAGGTTTAGCCAGTGAAGTGTTAGTGGCCAAGTCGTCGGGGGGAGGAGCAAGAGAGAGAGACTTAGTCTCAATGATGTTAACATTCCTAGAATACGTAGGGCGAGATGTGGATGCAGAATCATCCCCAGAGACCATATCTTTCCACCTACTGAGCTCCATGTGTTTCTTCTCCTTTCTTTGAAGCGGTTTAGCAAAAGCAGAAAAGGAGTCTGCATTCATGAAACGTTCTTCTTCTTCTTCTTCTTCCTCATCGTCATTAGGTTGTGCCACAGGAGGAGCCCAATGCTACGAAAATCAAAACATGAGGAAAAAAATCTAATGAGATAGAAACAAAAAGCTGAATTTTTAGAAAAAGCCAATTGGTCAGGGATTAGGGTAAACAAGTTGGTGGGAATCTAAGTACTAAATTAAACAGTAGAAGAAAATAAATCCTAATAAAAATCTAGAAGAAGGCAAAGCAAAGTGACTGAGAAAAGCCCTAGGAGTGGATTTCGATTAGGCTTACGGGTCCGTGAGAACGATGACGAGCGACGGGGAAGGAAAGAAGGGAGGGTCTCGGGGGAAGCGGCTTATTTGGAGGCGTAGTCTCCGATATACCTTTCTCCACGATGCTCCCGACAAGGCTCGACAAGACGTTCGCCTCTTTCGGATTCAGTCTCCCGCTACTCTGCTCCATCACTGTCTAAAGTCTAAACCCTCTAGGATCCTCTACACTTCTTCTTCTTCTTCCCTCTGCTTAATTTATTTATGTGTTTGACTCAATGTTGAAGAAAGTGCTAGGCGGTAATTGGGCGGTGACCCAACGCCTAGCGCCTAGAACGCTTAATCGGAGGCTAGGCGATTTTAGGCGGTTTAGGCGTTTTCAACGTAGAAGATTATATATATAATATTGTAGACAAAAATATATATTAGATAAATAAAAGTAATAAACCATAAACAAAACTTAGGAAAAAATGTAGTTTTTAATTGATATCAACAACATATAAAGATTTGTAATTATGTATATGAATGTAAAATTTTAAATTTTAATTATATATAGTTAAAAATTAGAAAATATATTAAATCGAAATATATGTGATTTTAGGCGGTTTAGGCGGTCGTCTAGGCGTCGGTTGAGCGTCTAGCGCCTAGACGGCGCCTAGGCGACCGTCTAGACCGCTTTTTTGAACACTGGTTTGACTGCGTCTAGGAAAACTAAGAAAAAGTGTAAAATACCCTTTCTAACCTTTTTTATTTTAAAACAGAAATTAATATACAACAAGTAAAAATATTCGAACATCAACAACTCTAAATCCTCCTATCCTATGCAATTAACTGTAGCGTTGTATGTTGGAGAGTTTGTTTCTTTATGATTAATGATGAGAGACATATGTGATGTGCATCATCAAGTTCTTCTCTAGGACTTGACCAGAAGAATCAGTCTTAACGAGAGCTAAGGAAGGGACTACTTGTGTGTTTCCTCTCTCTCTTCTGTTAAGTGTTAACAACATTCCCCCATACATTATTAATTATACTCCACATTATAAAGAAAAGATAAAACATTGTTGTTGCCTATTAACCATACTCTCTTCCTCGTAGTCTCTCTGTCAGACAAAAACAACCACTACATTCTACAACCATCATCGATCGATTTACATTCTTCTTCTTCTATTTCCAAACCTTAATCTCTTTCCGGCGTCACTCCCGTTACTCTTCTTGAACTCAAATTCCCTGCATACGACCATGCTTTCTCTGTTTCCCCCAACACTCCCTTCTCTCTCGTCGTCCCATTCCTCTTCACTGTGTACAGCGGCGGTGCTCTCCTCGGGCTCCTAGATGCTACACTTAGTGATGGCGTTGCAAATGGGGATCCATAGGGTGAGCTTGGCACAGAGAAACCTTTCTGTGCATTGCTGAATAGTGACTGCGGTGGTTCCGTGCCCGATATGGATCTTCTCGTGGCATCATCAACATAAAGCACATCATCTATTCTGGCCGTGATGTTGAAGGCCATGCTCTCCAACACCCTCGAGTAACTCTCTAGAATTGATTGCCCTACATCCTGCAATTACAAACTTGTTTGAGCATCGTTTCATGCTGCAATCACACTCCCTCCTTATATATATATATATTGTTATACCTTGTTATACTGAATCTTGTTCATGTCCAGCGTTGTCTGGGGAAGACCAGGGAAACGGATCCTCAGACTCTGCAAGAGGGTCTCGGCTCTCTGCACAAGGAAATCATTTCTTTCGGTGTCATTTACAAGGCCTTTAACCTTGCCACCCCATGAGGACAGCTTAAGCTTTGCCTGCTTCTTGTGCTTCCTCCCACTCTTCTGTCTCCAAACGTGGACAGCCGCCTCAATCCGGTTGGCGATTTCGAGGGTCTGATGCTCCGACGACAGATCAAGACAGTCTAGGAGACACTCGGGTGAGAACTTGTTTGCAGTTAAGTACTGGTAGATGATCTCTCCAAGGCATTCTTTCCCGCTCTGCAAAGAAAGAATAGAATTAGATCCTCAATGAAAAGCCAACGGCAATAACAAAGGTAAAGCTTGATTGAGCCAGCATACCTTGGGGAGTGAGTCCAAGTAAGGGAGAGGTATCTCCATTTCGGCGAGCACACCGCTGTTAATAGCCAAAGCAGCCTTGAGAATCTGGTTAGCAAAGTCGCGGCACTGCTGAAGTTTCTTCCTAGTGTCTAGTGACAAGCCGTTAGGGGGAACCTTGGGGCAAGGGAGCCACCACTTGTCCTCCTGCCTAACGGAAGGGCGGCCAGAGGAGGAAGCAGGAGAGTCGTAGTCACAATCTCCAAGAACAATACCGCGATCGGTATAGGAGAAGTCGGTGTGGGAGAAAGAGTCAAGCATGTCGATCAACATGGCGTCGAGCTTCTTGAGAGCAGGGAGATTGGCGTAGAGATCAGAACGAGGGCGAGTCTCCATGATCTCATAAGTACCGCCTCCAGGGAAATGCTGGATGGAAGGAATGAGCTCAACGATGGAATCGCTAACGCAGAGGAGCCAGTCGAGTTCTCTGCGCCACATGGCCTTCTTGGGAGGAGGAAGGGGCTCAAGCCTCCAGAGCTCGCCAAACACAGTAGCTGTAGTTGAAAAAATCCAATCCAGAGCCTTACTTAACATACTGTAGGAAAACGAGAGCCCTAGGCTAGCAACACACACACAGTACACACAATGGAGATTGAGATGGGTATAATAAACAAACCAGAGAGGTTGGTGATGGCGTTGGAGATAGCAAGAGCCGTAGAAACCCCTTTACCGCCACCAGACATGTCTTCACCGAGAAGTAGCTTGGCAAATCTCTCTTTCATCATCTCAATTTCTGAAAAAAAAATCATCAAAGAGCAAATCTCCAAATTCTCATATATCAAAAACTCGTAGTAGCAAGCAAAGCAGCAATGGCGGGCGGCGAAGGGAAAGTTAAGTTACCGGATAAATGGTGGGAGTCGGGTTTGTTGTCATCCCAGAGGACATCTTTGCCGCCGATGACAGGAAGCATAACAGGGGCGGGGAAGTAAAAACCTCGTGAGGCGTGGGGAGAAGAGGCAATGGAGGAGGGAGCGTCGGCGTTGCTGCAAGTCTCGGACTCGCTAATGTCGGCGCTGGGACTGTAGCTACCGCATCTCTCGGAAGAAGAGCCGTCGTCGTCTTCCTCAGAAGATAGACTCCCCATTTTTCTTTCTTCTTCTTCCTTCTATCAGGGCAGCAGAGAGAGAGAGAGAGAGATCTGAATCTTAACGGCTTCAAAGAATCCACAACATTTGTTTGTTTGGGCAAAGAAGAAAAGT
Organism: Camelina sativa; assembly: GCF_000633955.1. NCBI lineage: Eukaryota > Viridiplantae > Streptophyta > Magnoliopsida > Brassicales > Brassicaceae > Camelina > Camelina sativa. Next base: position 130,977 of record NC_025696.1, on the reverse strand, counting down.
AAGAAGAAGGAAGGAAGGAAGTGGATGTGATGATGATTGCTTTTGGTTTTTGATAATTAAACAAAAAAAAAAAAAAAAAAAAAAAAAAAAAA
>NC_025696.1:124561-127851 GCF_000633955.1 Camelina sativa | reverse complement strand
CTCTCTCTCTCTCTCTCTCGTACCGGCCTCGGCCTGGGCCTGGCAATGGCATGAACTACTACGTTTACACACCATTATCTTCTTCTTACCTCGTGACCTTCCCCGCCACGTGCCCTTTACCTATTCGTTTGTTCATCTACTAAACTGTACTACATATTTTACTACTACTATTCTTTCGCGTCATTAAAGTATACATAATACATTGCGTTAGCTGCCTCACTAAATTATATATTCATTCATTCATGCGTATATCTAATCACCCAACGAATCTTATAACCCCGTTTTTTAAAAAAAAATTTACTGTATTTTTACTCTTAATTCAAATCGTTAATAATAAGTCAATCTTGGGTTCATAATCTAAGTACTACAACTATTTAATGTCACTAACCACTAGAAGAGTGGAGTTGTTGATTCACATGCATCGCTTAAGTTGACTTTCTTTTGTTCTCTTCATTCATCTTGTAGTTTGTTCTAATTCAACCTTTTTTTCTTTACCAATAAAAACTAGGATTAATTAACGTGTCATCCTTGAATGAATCATTAGTACATATTAAGTTTTTTAATTCGTTAACTCTGTTTTTTTGTTCATATTAAGTTTTTTAATTCGTTAACTATTTTCTTTTATAACTCTGTTTTTTTGTTCATATTAAGTTTTTTAATTCGTTATGTACTTATGTACTTGTTTGATTCATATGAAAATATTGTCTTTTCCTTCTAGTGTTAACCATAATATCAACTCCAAATAATATTGTCTCAAAAACACTAAAAATTTAGAAAAAACCATGTCTTCTCTTCAATAAAATAAACACCGAAATTCTAGACAATCCACTATTGTATCCATTATAATTTTTCATTAAATTTGGGTGTACATAATTAAAATTTATTTAAACATATACCTCGCTATAGATATATAAAAGAATTAAAGAACTTAATATATTAAAATAGAATATATCCCTAAATCATCCATTTACGATTGGTATGATCATACAATCAAGCCAATACGATTTCAAGGAGTGATTATGGGCGTGTGTTGTTTATTGGAGGCTCGGCCACACAACAAAGCATTCTTAGGCAAAAGGTATTCATCTCTTAGAGAGTGAGCTGAAGAATAAACTCGGAGGTAGAATTGTTGTCCTAAGTATTGCCTCGCCCAGTATTCACTCCTTAAGTTCCACATCCCCACATTGTCCAGTGCCACGTATACGGCTGTCCAAGATTCTGGATATACCTACATCAACCAAAAAATCCATTCCTTCTTCATTTTCAATTTTTGTTACAAGATGACATTAGAGCTAGCTCTTTATATTTTTCTTTCGGAAATGTAGAAATATGGAGTAAGATTTTATACCTGAGTAGTAGAGCGAGAAACAGCATCCCTCAAATTATACTCTCGCCTACTTGCTTTTGACCATGTTCCTCTATCCATCCTGTGGACAATATAAACTCACTTACATCAGAGATGCAATATTATACATTTTCACTATTATAATTAGAGGGTGGTTTAGCTATTATATATTCTCACCCGACAACCCAGAAGCTGTATCCATCGAGGTGGTAACTTTGGNAGCAGAGCTTACCTATTCACAAAGAGAGAGAGAGATTACGAAAAATACTACTGTAGTAATTAAAAAAAATGACACCTTTCTTTCTTTCTCTCTTTCTCTCTCTCTCTCTCTTTGTCGTCTCCACTCACGGCGTCTACTGCGCCGTTAGGGTATGGATAGATAAAAGTCACGGTCGTCACAGTGTTTTGGTTTAGCCGTTTAGGAACAGTACACTAGAGTTAGTAGACGTGGAAAGACTGACTTTTAACGGCGAGATCCAACCNTCCTCTCCTCGGCTTGTCAGGGATGCTCCCCACTTTAAAAACGCCTTTGATCTTAAAGTAATCCGCAAGCTTAAGCGGANACCGTTGGATTTTTTTATTAAGTGACGCAGAGTGTGTTGTTGTCTTGTTGAGATAATTAAAGGATTTTTTTTAAGAAAAAAAGAAAGAAGGCTGACATTGTGTGGACTAGAAGCATTCCTTGTCGGATCAGACAGACTCTCTCTCTCTCTCTCTCTCGTACCGGCCTCGGCCTGGGCCTGGCAATGGCATGAACTACTACGTTTACACACCATTATCTTCTTCTTACCTCGTGACCTTCCCCGCCACGTGCCCTTTACCTATTCGTTTGTTCATCTACTAAACTGTACTACATATTTTACTACTACTATTCTTTCGCGTCATTAAAGTATACATAATACATTGCGTTAGCTGCCTCACTAAATTATATATTCATTCATTCATGCGTATATCTAATCACCCAACGAATCTTATAACCCCGTTTTTTAAAAAAAAATTTACTGTATTTTTACTCTTAATTCAAATCGTTAATAATAAGTCAATCTTGGGTTCATAATCTAAGTACTACAACTATTTAATGTCACTAACCACTAGAAGAGTGGAGTTGTTGATTCACATGCATCGCTTAAGTTGACTTTCTTTTGTTCTCTTCATTCATCTTGTAGTTTGTTCTAATTCAACCTTTTTTTCTTTACCAATAAAAACTAGGATTAATTAACGTGTCATCCTTGAATGAATCATTAGTACATATTAAGTTTTTTAATTCGTTAACTCTGTTTTTTTGTTCATATTAAGTTTTTTAATTCGTTAACTATTTTCTTTTATAACTCTGTTTTTTTGTTCATATTAAGTTTTTTAATTCGTTATGTACTTATGTACTTGTTTGATTCATATGAAAATATTGTCTTTTCCTTCTAGTGTTAACCATAATATCAACTCCAAATAATATTGTCTCAAAAACACTAAAAATTTAGAAAAAACCATGTCTTCTCTTCAATAAAATAAACACCGAAATTCTAGACAATCCACTATTGTATCCATTATAATTTTTCATTAAATTTGGGTGTACATAATTAAAATTTATTTAAACATATACCTCGCTATAGATATATAAAAGAATTAAAGAACTTAATATATTAAAATAGAATATATCCCTAAATCATCCATTTACGATTGGTATGATCATACAATCAAGCCAATACGATTTCAAGGAGTGATTATGGGCGTGTGTTGTTTATTGGAGGCTCGGCCACACAACAAAGCATTCTTAGGCAAAAGGTATTCATCTCTTAGAGAGTGAGCTGGAGAATAAACTCGGAGGTAGAATTGTTGTCCTAAGTATTGCCTCGCCCAGTATTCACTCCTTAAGTTCCACATCCCCACATTGTCCAGTGCCACATATACGGCTGTCCAAGATTCTGGATATACCTACATCAAGCAAAAA
>NC_025696.1:103983-123144 GCF_000633955.1 Camelina sativa | reverse complement strand
CCACTTTAAAAACGCCTTTGATCTTAAAGTAATCCGCAAGCTTAAGCGGAGTATCTGCAGCTACAAACGACACTCCGTTTATGGCGTAGCGTTGCTTCTTATGCACAAGTGCCGCTGAGCTTTCCAATATTAAAGTCCTAGAGATTTTGATTCGACCATAGTGATATGAGCCTTGAGGGTTAGGCCTTGGCCCAGACGCAGTTAGATTTGTCCTAATGGACCGGGCTTGTTTGATAGACCAATCTAGTTCATCGGCAGGTGGTGGTGGTTCAACGTGGACAGAAGGAGATGTTTTGTTATGTCTTGAGTTGGAGTAGTGGATAGTGGATGAGACCAAAAGCTTTTTGGCGGCAAATTTTGTGGAGACGACAATGTCATAGTCTTTGTCAGGTTGGTCCATGGTGACCAAGACAGAGTAAGACTGTCCAACGTGAATGTCGAGTGAGGTATACATGGACTGGACTGTATGTGTTCCCTCAANATTTGGGTGTACATAATTAAAATTTATTTAAACATATACCTCGCTATAGATATATAAAAGAATTAAAGAACTTAATATATTAAAATAGAATATATCCCTAAATCATCCATTTNTTGTTCCACAAACAAATATATCTATATGAGATAATGCTCTTCTTCTTGACCAAAGTATGTATTAAATAACTTAGGATTTTATTAAGATAAACCTTTCTCGACGGTGAGAGAAGAAGAAAAACTGACTCCTTGGCCATTGATCAAAACCCCTTGAGGCAAAGGTAGCTTGTGTCCTCTATCCAAAAGTGCCTTCAAAGTCTGGATGTGCATTTAGTTATGGTCCGAATTGAACATATAACAATTACATTAATCAAAAAAAATATATATATATTAAAATACCTTGTGGTCACGCTCAAACCAATCACTGATTAGGAAGGTGAAATCTCCAGCAGGTTCGGGGAAAGGGACGGGGATGCGAGGGCGACTGAGAATACGGAAACCGCCAAAACCACCGACAGCTTTGTGAACGGCGAGGGAAGGGAAGTAGAAGAAACTACCAATCTGGTCTTTGACTTGGATTGCATAAGTGTAGTTTTTGCCCGGTGGGATTGGACAAGTCGTCCCATACACTCCATCTTGGTAAGAATTCTTCCTCAGTTGCACTCCGTTCCTTCATTAGTATTTACCATTTTTGTATTTTTTATTAATTCATTGATATTATAATTAACATGAAAACTTGACGTGTTCGCCAATAATACCTAACTAAACAAGAAAGATTGTGAAGAAACGACACTACAAGTGCATGCAAATTGGCTCCCCTCATACCAATTAGCAAATTACTCCAATATTTCATTAAATATAACATTAAAATACACATATTGATATATATAGAATGCTAAGAGAAATTAGATGGTAAAGAAGGGGGAATATAGATGGTACGTACCAAGATAAGAGAAAGGGTTCGTCGAGCTCATTGTGAACATTGATGATCAAATTGTCATTGGTGACTGAGTAAATATCGGGTCCTGGATATTGTCCATTGATCAAGATTCCCTGCGTCGTGTAATAAATATAATTGAAGCATGATCGATCACATCAAACAGAAAAAGAAAAAAAAAAACAAGAAACCATATATATATACATATTTTGTTGATATTGGAAAGAAAAAAATGTACCTTAAGAGGAATGCCAAGTGGAGAAATGTTGCCGTAAGTGACCCTCCAGTCGAAAAAACGGTAGGGATCTTCAGCATGAGCAAAAGAAATGATGGTCATTGTCATCATCATAGTCCAGACGCCGCCGTTTAGCCACCACCCCATACTTGCTCTCTCTCTCTCTCTATCTATTGCCCTATATATCGTGAATCTTGACGATGAGGAAGAAGAACAAGCTTGGAAGAGAAAGCTTAAAAGTTTGTAGTAACCGAACAAATGACTCGGTGACGTATTTAAAGACCCAAAAATGGGATGGGAAGCTAGCTTTTTCTAATCAGCTAATTCCGTGTTTTATTCAACCTGTAAATGTAAGGCCCCACCTACTACTTAATTTATTATATAACTAGCAAGCCGATTGAATTGTACGCGTAGAAATGTGATGAAACAGTTTATTGTATAGTACTATATATATTAGTATGCATTATTACTATGCTGGAATTAGAAAGGAATATCGGTCGTTTTAATAGTTCACAAAATAAGACTTTTTATATCTTAAACTAATTATAAGAAGAAGAGTTGATGATGATTGGAGAAAGAGACAAAACTTAAAAATAAAAGAGTTAAGCGCGTAAATGTGTATGGATGAAGATTTTGCTGAGTTGGATTGGGGTTGGCGTCTATAAATTTATACATACATATACAGCATGTGTTGTGTATTATATGTTTCATTAAGTAGCACAAATTTTCAAAGGTCAACTTCATAAAAATAGATGTCAAAATACAAAAATTGTCATCCGGCGCCATATGCGTGTGTGTGTGATTGGCGATGTTGACCGTAAAATTAATTGATGTTGGATTGGTAACTCCAAATGCTTGAACATAAGTGATTATTAGTTTACTTGGTGCTTTAAGCAAATGCAATGAGGTAAAATGATCTATCATCTGATAACAACGCTATCACCCAACAGCTGGAAACTCACAAAAGTCACAGACTGTCTTCTTCCCGTGAGAGACGTCTCTCTGTCTATCTCTTTTTCTTCACTTTCATACTCAAAAAAGACTCAGACTCTCTCCGTGTCTACTACTCTGCTCCTTCCTCTTTGACTTTTCTTTCCCGTTTTCTCTGATATCTATTAAACGGGCCGTTTTGGGCCCTCAATTATTTTTTTCCAGCCTAAAACTTACCAACACCCAACAGTGCAGAAGCGTTCCTGCCTGCTCATAGATTATGCATGGGTTTCATTCCTGCTTTGGGCATCTCCAAGAGATACTTCAATACTTCATAATTTGGAGTTTTGAACAGTAACACTTCAATACTTCATAATTTGGAGTTTTGAACAGTAACACTCCATATTTGAAGTATCATTGTTCAAAACTCCAAATTTAAAGTTTCATCTTTTTTTTTTTGCATTTCAATCCCTAGATTGATGTACATCATAAATAATCTCATAAATTATGTTTTTCTAATCATTTTAGTCCTAAAATTTTATCACTTCAAAGTATTTCACATATATTCTTATTAATTTAATTGTTACATATAAAATTAATTAAATATGTTTTAAAGAAATTTTAAAATATTAATATTATAAAAGTTTTAATGTATGTTTTAGAGTTATAAAATATTATATGTTTATTGTATTATAAAGTTATAAAATATTATATGTTATAGAGTTATACAATATTATATGTTTTAATGTATTATATATTATAAAATATTAAAATTAACATTTTTATGTATGTTTTGGAGTTATTTATAAAAGTTTTATGATTTTAAAGTAATTATGAATAATATAAAGACTATTATGTAAAATACTTATTTTAAAAACTTCATATATGAAGTATACTCTTGGAGAAAAAAAGCTTCATACTTCATTTTTGAAGTTTGCATATTTCATTTTTTAAGTTTGCATACTTCATTTTTAAAATATCTCTTGGAGATGCCATTACAACAACAACAAAAAATTTAGAAAACGAAACCTATAAATAATAAGCTGAATAATAAGCTGTAGCCTGTAGTAGCCACGCAACTCTACGTTGTTAACAGCAGCATGCCGTCATGTCTTTCTTTTTCATTACAATTTACGAGATGAAAACAAAAATGTTTTCAGATAATTTATTAGTTTGAGGGTTTGGATATCTTTATATAATAAAAAAATTCATTCTAAAATTTTATTCCATGACACTTGTCACCTAAATAGTTATTATTTGTAAAAAAAAAAACAACTTGAATCAAAGTTATTATAAGATGTCCAATTTTTTATCTACTTTTTAATCATAATCTATATAATAATAACAATCTGAAAAAATGCAATCAACAATTGTATTTTTCAATCGTATCTTTTGGAAAATGCGATAAACAGTTGTGTTTTTTCAATCGTACCTTTTGGATATTTTCTGAAAAATCGTGATGAATCATTAAAATGATTATTTATGAAAATGTACAACCCTAAACCCTAAAATTGTGTTGATTGGAACATTCATATCTTTTTGAAATCTATATATTGAAACGCTCGAACCATACCGTCTTGAACGAGTGGAGGATCCCATGGTCTTGCGGCTGTATCGAGCCAGAGTGGATCGATTTTGTCAATGCGATCACCATGACGCATCATCAATATATTTTGGTAGCCATCGGGGTTAGGTTTAGCAGACTCCATTGTTCTTGTTGCTCTGATTGTTCCTGGTGTGACCTTTGAGAGTACGTTGGAAGTATAATTGTATATCGTTTTTTTTTTTTTTTTACTCGAAAAGGTTATATAATAGTATAATATTTTTATTACAAATTTGCTAAGCTAAAATCGTAATGGACAAAACCAGCTAAGCCAATGAGATTGGTTGGGTTATAACACGATCATGGATTGGGATTGGGACGTTGTGGTCCATGCTAATATAGTAACCACAAATTAAGGGTTTCAAATTTCAATAAAAAGACCGAATCAGTCATTAGTCAAGGGAAGGCTAACTTTGGTTTAATCCCGTTCGGTGTGACTGGTGGTTTTCCTTTTTACAACAAGTCAACAAATATGAACGGTAACTTTTTTAAAACGGTGTAACAGTGTATGTATGTAACGGTAATATTTTTGTAGACTAAAAGATAAATTTAATTAATTAATTAACCCCTTACTTCTTTAATTAAATACGGTTCTTGATCGTCTTCTCAATATCAAAACTAGGAGAAAGAAAGAAAAAACCTCTCTGTTTCTCTATCTTACTTGAGTCCTAAATCCTCTGTTTCTTAAATACATTGTTTCTTCTTCATTATGGCTGCGGTGGTATTATTTCTGGGTGTTTTGGTGAATATGCTAAGCTCCGGTCCGATCTATCAACGCTCCCAGAGGTTCGTTCTCTCTTATCTTTATCTCTCTCACTGTAGTATTTGATTCAAGCTATAGTTTAGGGTCTTCGTTCATTCTTTCTGACTTTAGTTGTTTATTCTGATGGTTTCAGATCGGGTGCAAGCAAGCTAAGCAACTAAAGGTCTCGCCTTGATCAAATAACGTCACCGTTCTCCGGTAGGGTCTCCGGTTCAAGTTGATAGAGAGATACTCTTTAATTTTTATCTGGATCTTCAAACTCTTCTCTAGATCAAATTTGTGGTGAGCGATTCTTTTAATTTTCTTCCCATGTCGATTATTAATTTTTATATAGATTTTCAAAATTCGTTTATATACACTATCATGCGTGTGATCGATTATTAATTTGCAATATTGAATTTTATTTTGTAGGTTGCAATATACAATAATAAACTGGTGAAGTGAAGGGGGTTGGTTTCTTCTGTTTCCATAATTTGATTGAGGTACGTTTGACTCTCACCAATTCTCTACTTAAACTACTACTGATGATTTCTCTAGTCAGTAGGATGAACTATGTATGTATATTTTGTATCGATTTGTGTGAGCTTATTATGTGTAGGGTATATCGATGTTGATGTATGTATATGAATGAGTATATAGGATGTAATATGTGTTGACGTGTTATATTATATCAGTAGGCTAGGAGAAATAATAAATAATGATGATGATTGAATTTAAGTATCACACACACTTTAGATGTTATCGAATGAGAGAAATAAGGATGATGATGATATGTATTAATTAACGAATGAAGAATTGTTTTTTTTAGGACGTCTCATATATATCTTCCATGCACAGTTTAATTTGGTCTGTTTCTTTTGTTTTCAGTTTTGGTATATGCTTTTTAAAGTTCATGTAATATACTATCAAAACATCTATTTATGCATCTCATGGAAAAATTGCAGGTCTATTTGGATTTGGATGCGCGTAAAGAGTGCTTCGGGTTTTCTCATTCGGTCTACTTGATTCAGGTAAGTCACACAACATTTACCATGCATGATATTAGAATTATATAATAATTAAGGAAATAAATACAAAATTTATTCATTAATTAACTACAAAATACAAAAATCATTCATTAAGTAAAATATGATCTTATATAGTCGGGTTAATAAAAGAATTTTAAGTATTAAATTACAATACAATGAAGAATAACCGAGCTTGGTGTCCTATCCATTGCATCGTCTTTGGTTCGTAAGTTTGGCATCACTTGTTCAATCTTTTTTCAAGTTAATGTAATTGAAACACTTAAATATCTTAATATTAACTTGACAAAAGAAAAAACTACTATAAGAATATTCACCATACATGATATTAGAATTACATAATAATTAAGGAAATAAATACAAAATTTATTTATTAAGTAAAACATGATCTTATATAGTTGGGTTAATAAAAAAAAATTAAGTGTTAAATTACAATACAATGAAGAATAACTGAGCTTGGTGTCCTATCCATTGCATCGTCTATGGTTCGTAAGTTTGGCATCACTTGTTCAATCTTTTTTCAAGTTAATGTAATTGAAACACTTAAATATCTTAATATTAATTTGACAAAAGAAAAAAACTACTATAAGAATATTCACCACTAGATTAGGACCCGCGGTACACCGTGAGACAAAATTATTTATAATTAAAATATTAAAATTATAAATTATATTTGTTGGTTAAATATGTTATAATTATATAATAATTGTAAAAAAAACTATATAATACCGCAATATAATTTATTTTTTATATAATATTTATTTAAATTTAATTAAATATGTCTATTTTCTGATATTGACAGTGTTAACAAAATAATGAAATGATGTTTTACCCGTGTAACACCGAATTACTGATATCGATAAAACCCGTCCCGCTATATAACCCCGTCCCGAGATATTTTAACTCACACTACATCTTAACTTTTAATATTTATTGTGTATCTACGGTATAATATTTATCATATTTAACTTTTTAAAAGTTTTAAATATTTTTCATATTTAACCTTTTAAAAATCTTTAAAATAAGGAATAAAAGTTTTAAAATCTTTAAAATCTTTAAAGTTTTAAATAAACCAAATAAAAGTTTTTAAAGTTTGAATGCATGATAAATCAAGAGTCTTCTCATTTGTATTCAGAATCATTCTGGCAATTGAGAATATCATTTATGTCGTAGTTATTGCAATGTAATTTTTCGAAAATTTTGTCTACAAATTCATTTTCCGGAAATTTTGTCTAGATTATTAGCAAAAAAGTATATTTTCGCGGATCCTATGAAATTTTGGACATTGTTTTGTCTACAACATAAATAAATGGAGGCCCTTAAATTATGAATTATCAAGAGGCCCATAAAATAATAAGAGGTCTATATAAAATTTTTAGAGGTCGACAGAATTAATTGCATTAGTAGCATTAATTGCTAAAACTTTCCTTATTAGTATTTTTGAGCAAAAACTGCTGCAAAAATACTAGTATAGATGCATGATATTAGAATTATATAATAATTAAGGAAATAAATACAAAATTTATTCATTAAGTAAATATGATTTTATATAGTTGGGTTAATAAAAGAATTTTAAGTGTTAAACTACAATACAATGAAGAATAATCGAGATTGGTGTCCTATCCATTGCATCGTCTTTGGTTCGTAAGTTTGGCATCACTTGTTCAATCTTTTTTCAAGTTAATGTAATTGAAACACTTAAATATCTTAATATTAATTTGACAAAAGAAAAAAACTACTATAAGAATATTCACCATGCATGATATTAGAATTATATAATAATTAAGGAAATAAATACAAAATTTATTAATTAAGTAAAACATGATCTTATACAGTTGGGTTAATAAAAGAATTTTAAGTGTTAAATTACAATACAATGAAGCATAACCGAGCTTGGTGTCCTATCCATTGCATCGTCTTTGGTTCGTAAGTTTGGCATCACTTGTTCAATCTTTTTTCAAGTTAATGTAATTGAAACACTTAAATATCTTAATATTAATTTGGTAAAAGAAAAAAACTACTATAAGAATATTCACCATGCATGATATTAGAATTATATAATAATTAAGGAAATAAATACAAAATTTATTAATTAAGTAAAACATGATCTTATATAGTTGGGTTAATAAAAGAATTTTAAAAGTTAAATTACAATACAATGAAGAATAACCGAGCTTGGTGTCCTATCCATTGCATCGTCTTTGGTTTGTAAGTTTGGCATCACTTGTTCAATCTTTTTTCAAGTTAATGTAATTGAAACACTTAAATATCTTAATATTAATTTGACAAAAGAAAAAAACTACTATAAGAATATTCACCATGCATGATATTAGAATTATATAATAATTAAGGAAATAAATACAAAATTTATTAATTAAGTAAAACATGATCTTATATAGTTGGGTTAATAAAAGAATTTTAAGTGTTAAATTACAATACAATGAAGCATAACCGAGCTTGGTGTCCTATCCATTGCATCGTCTTTGGTTCGTAAGTTTGGCATCACTTGTTCAATCTTTTTTCAAGTTAATGTAATTGAAACACTTAAATATCTTAATATTAACTTGGCAAAAGAAAAAAACTACTATAAGAATATTCACACCATGCATGATATTAGAATTATGTAATAATTAAGGAAATAAATACAAAATTTATTCATTAAGTAAAACATGATCTTATATAGTTGGGTTAATAAAAGAATTTTAAGTGTTAAATTACAATACAATGAAGAATAATCGAGTTTGGCATCACGTGTTCAATCTTTTGTCAAGTTAATGTGATTCTTAACACTTAATAAATATCTTAATATTAATTTGACAAAAGAAAAAACTACTATAAGAATATTAACCATGCATGATATTAGAATTATATAATAATAATTAATGTGATTCTTTAACACTTAAATATCTTAATATTAATTTGACAAAAGAAAAAACTACTATAAGAATATTCACCATGCATGATATTAGAATTATATAATAATTAAGGAAATAAATACAAAAATTTATTCATTAAGTAAAACATGATCTTATATAGTTGGGTTAATAAAAGAATTTTAAGTGTTAAACTACAATACAATGAAGAATAACCGAGCTTGGTATCCTATCCATTACATCGTCTTTGGTTCGTAAGTTTGGCATCACTTGTTCAATCTTTTTTCAAGTTAATGTGATTTTTAACACTTACATATCTTAATATTTATTTGAAAAAAGAAAAAACTACTATATATAATATACACCATGCCTGATAATAGAATTATATAATAATTAAGGAAATAAATACAAAATTTATCATTAATTAAATACAAAATGCAAAAATCATTCATTAAGTAAAATATGATCTTATATAGTCGGGTTATAAAAGAATTTTAAGTGTTAAATTACAATACAATGAAAAATAACCAAGCTTGGTGTCCTATCCATTACATCGTCTTTGGTTCGTAAGTTTGGCATCACTTGTTCAATCTTTTTTCAAGTTAATGTAATTTAAACACTTAAATATCTTAATATTAATTTAACAAAAGAAAAAAAAACTACTATAAGAATTCACCATGCATGATATTAAAATAGGAAATAAATACAAAATTTATTCATTAAGTAAAACATGATCTTATATAGTTGAGTTAATAAAAGAATTTTAAGTGTTAAATTACAATACAATGAAGAATAACCGAGCTTGGTGTCCTATTCATTTCATCGTCTTTGGTTTGTAAGTTCGGCATCATTTGTCTAATCTTTTTTCAAGTTAATGTAATTGAAACACTTAAATATCTTAATATCAATTTGACAAAAGAAAAAAACTACTATAAGAATATTCACCATGCATGATATTAGAATTATATAATAATTAAGGAAATAAGTACAAAATTTATTCATTAAGTAAAACATGATCTTATATATTTGGGTTAATAGAAGAATTTTTAAGTGTTAAATTACAATACAATGAAGAATAACCGAGCTTGGTGTCCTATCCATTGCATTTTGTCTGGGTCGTAAGTTTGACATCACTTGTTCAATCTTTTTTTAAGTTAATGTGATTTTTAACTTTTAAATATCTTAATATTAATTTGACAAAAGAAAAAACTACTATATATATTATAATATTCATCATGCCTGATATTAGAATTATATAATAATTAAGGAAATAAATACAAAATTTATCATTAATTAAATAAAAAAATAAAAAAATCATTCATTAAGTAAAATATGATCTTATATAGTTGGGTTAATAAAAGAATTTTAAATGTTAAATTACAATACAATGAAAAATAACTGAGCATCATCTTTGGTTCGTAAGTTTGGCATATATAATCTTTTTTCAAGTTAGTGTAATTTTAACACTTAAATATCTTAATATTAATTTGACAAAAGAAAAAAACATAATATTATTCTAAATAAAAAATAATACATAACTCACTGATAATAAAATATAGATGGTTGGATTAATAAAAGAAATTTGAAAATTAAATTACAATATAAAAAGAATAATCAAGCTTGATGACATATCCATTGCATCCTTTTTGCAAGCTTCACATCATTATTTCATTTTTTTTAAGTAACGTAAACCTTAACAGTTTAATACTTTAATAATAATTCAACAAGAAAACAACTATTTTTGTGTATAATATTCTAGTTTCCAATAATAATTTTCTGTTTTATTTCTTCACTTAAATAGAAACAATTAACATGATATAATTATTAATTTATTTTGTAATTTCATTCTATTTATTTAATTTATTTTGTAATTTCATTCTATTTATAATAAACTTAAGTATATTAATATACAATTTATTCTAAAACTTTTTTCTAGAACTTGACACATATCACCTAAAGAGTTATCATCTGTAAAAAAAAACAATTTGAATCAAAGTAATATATTATAGGATGTTTAATTTTTCTTCTACTTTTTAACTATAATTTCCAATGATAATTTTCTGTTTTATTTCTTCATTTTAATAGAAATAATTCACATAATATGATTACTAATTTGTTTTGTAATTTCTCTCTAATTATAATAAACTAAAATATGTTTCTATATAGAATTTAGAAATATTTATAGAAAAATAGCTGAATACATATTTCGTTTTAAGAGAGAACAAAATGTATATTTAAAATTACAATTTGATTACCTTGAAGTTCCTGTATATATATTTATTTGTAATTTCATATTTTTATATTCAAACCAAAAAATCAGTTATTTATTCACAATAAATTTATTTTTGTGAACTTTTCACATATTTTATTAACTTACATATTCTATCAAATATTTTGTAACTCTCGTATTTATTATCATATTCATATTTTAAGGTACTAAATTTTAATTAATTGCAATTATTTATTTGTGTTTATGTTATTTTTTTCAGTTCCATAGTATGAATAGCATTCTAATGAATGATTAATGACAATTAAAATAGAATAAATAATAAAAGATATTTATATTTAATTATTGCATTTTTGTAATTCTTATATACTTTATGTAAGAGTTCAACATGTGTGTAGCATATGCTATTATGTTTATAAGAATTTCAACATGTGTGTATATATATATATATATCTATTGTTTTTAACTTTTTTTCTATCATCTAAATTGTTCTTAATTTTTTTGAGGATATTAGTACTATATACATATATATTATTCCTATATTATGAACAAAATGTATAGTTTTATTTTAATTCTACTTGTCATCCTTAAGATATGTTGCATATTTTATATTTTGCTTTTATTTTTAATTTATTTTAAGATAAATAATTCACATGAAATTATTATGTAACTATTTTTCAATTTCTATTCACTTATTAATATTATTCTAGTCATATATCATTTATCAGTATATAGTTAATTAACATTTATATTATTATTTATATTAATTTATTAAAACCAAATTATTGTGAATTGTAAATATATATAATTTAGGTTTTGGTATCACTTATACTGGTATACATGAATCATTTATGATTTTTCTATATGACTTCATCAATCATCTCAGAAAAGCGTCTTTAGTTTTTTATTAATCATATTGAATAATATTTATTTTCATAATGAATAAATAATATAATAAATAATAGGTAAGTTTTTTTGTATTTTTTGGACAGTGGAAAAGATATTGATGGAATTAAGAAAGCTATAAAACCATAATTGAGGGAATTTTTTTTATAATTTTTGTACATGTTTTGAAAGATACTTGTTTAAAAGAATATTTATGTAATTCAATAAGTTATTAAACTCCTTTAAAAGTATAAAATATATTTTGTTATATTAATTTCAAACCCATGTGACATCATCTAATGGTAACATAAATAAATTAAGGTTCTGATAGATGATGATCGAGAAAATAATCACGTTAATTGCATAATTTACTTTTTGATATAAATTATATTTACCTGTGGGGCGTATGAACTAAGTGAAAAACCACGGTTGCCTCCTTAGGCTGCTGAGCAACTTTGACATACAGGTCCATCAATTTCCCGATGGTGACCTCGTCGTCTTCAAGCCCTAGCCTGATGATGTCGCTGTGAATTACCTCCACATCCAAAGAACATCCGCTGCCAAAGCACTAGTCTATACATTTCTGAAAATCCAAATCAAACCCAAAAAATCAGTCTCATATTAACGGGCTTACTCTGGAAACAAATAATATTGGGCTTAGTATATTAACGAGCTTACTCTGGAAACAAATAAATATTGGGCTTAATATATTAACGGGCTACTTATACTATTGATAGAATGTTTTTTTAACAAAAATAACTAAGACCATCGTTAGTGGTTGTTACTCTTCCCAATTTCTCTTAATAAAAACTAATTAAAAAATACAAAAAGAAGAGAGAAAGAGAAGAACCGTTACTTATTAAGTTACTTGCTAAAGAAACGTTACTCAGTCTTTTTTAACACTTGTCTGTTTCTTATTAGTCATATATTAAAATATATATTTTTTTTTTTGAGTAACGGTAAAATAAAATAATCTTTTAAAGCTCACAATTTTGTTTCGTTGTCCAAAATCCAATCAAAAGACTCAGGAACATACATAAACCCTAAGATTTATAAGAAATTGACGGTTAAATAGTAAACAATCATTGCATATTTACTTAATTTGTACGATACAAAATGAATAATAACACAAAATAGATATCATACTTGGGAAGTTCGTCCAATTTCAAGACGTCCTTTCATCACCTATGCAAAAATCAGCAAAATACAAATACTAGTGTATATATATAATTCTCATGTTGTTATAATATGACTTCTTCAAGATTCAAGAGTTTTCAAATAGAAAGCTGGCATTTCACTAATACGACGAGGTAGACAATAATACAAGAAGATGAAAAAGCAAGTGGTGAAAACCAAAGTACAAAAAAAAAAAAAAAAAAAAAGGAAATTATTATAACTAGGTTTCCTTCTTTTTCTCATCATTGTTATGACCAGGAAGCTTCTCTTTGATCTTGTCCATAAACCCTTTCTCCTTGGCGTTGTCATGATGAGGTTCAAGTTCAGGCTTCCCATGGTCACCTCCGGGAAGCTTATCCTTCACCTTCTCCATAAACCCTTTCTCCTTCCCATCCTCATGTTCAGGCTTGGCTTGGTCAGGGTGACCTATACCTGCAGGAAGCTTCTCCTTGATCTTCTCCATGATGCCTTTCTTCTCCTCTGTTTCACATTGATCTGCAGCATCTTCCTTCTTCTTCTTCTTCTTCTCTTTCTTTCCCCCATTTTCACCCGCTTCCTCATCACTTGACTGCATACATGCATATCACATCATCCATCAACAAGTGTTACTAACATTTCTCATGCAGGCTATGCAGCTACTTAACTAATGTGTATATATATAATCAAGCTTACAGAGCTGTCGGAAAGGTGGAGTCTTTCAGCGAGAGAAGGCTTCTCCTCTTCCTTTTTTTCCTTGATCACACCTGCATTCTCGGAAGAGTGTGCATCTTCGGGTTTCTTCTTGAGAAAGTCAAACATCCCACAGCCTTTGGAGGCTGCAGCATCAGCTTCTTGCTGCTCACTAGAACGAAGATGATCCGCCATCTTTTAGGAAAACGCAAACAAGTATTCAACTCTCACTTTTAATTGCCAACGGGACTATGCTTTGCAAGCTTTGAGAACTGATGAGTTACACAGAGCCCTGCAACACTGTATTTATAGTAGCTCTAGCTTTTATTTTCTGCTTTTTTTTTTTTTAAATTATTATTACAAGTTAATTTGTAGTACTTGACACTAGGTTCGTGTTTAGCCAAGGTGTTGCCGGCAAATTGTACAAACCTTATATTTTAAGGGCCAACTTTGATCGGAACAAGGGTTTGTTTTTTGTTTTGGAAAGTAGTAAAATATAGAACATAGTACATGTCCGAATACACTGCGTTGCGCCGACCAATGGATGGTCGGTGTGGACGGTCCACGTTATCCAATAAAGAGAGCAGAAGCAGAGTTTACATTTCTTTGGCACTATTTAGAAAAATAAGCTTGAAGTGGCTTCAATAGGCCGAATCAGACGATGGGCTTTACATAAACATGAGCATAATAATAGGAGGGCTAAGTTTGGGTAATGTAAAAATATGGTAGGTATTGTATATTCTAGCCGTTATGATTTTGTAGCTTTACCTGTAGAGTTTTTTATTTTGTTTTATTTTTTATTTATATGAAATAAAGTAACTTTTGTTAAAATAAACTTAAAAAGAAGAAGAATCAAGATATACTATTCTGGTTCTAGAGTCTTGACATTAGCCTAAACCAAATCCCATTTAGCATTAAGCTCTAGAAGACATGAGTGTTTCTTTGAATTTGATATGCATCCTTAAAAGGAAGGAATCAGTAGTTGGTATAGAATCTTAGACAAATCATAATCTGTTTGTACCAAAAAAGAAAAGAAAAGACAAATCATAATCTTATAAATTTTGTATAGCGGCGACAATGAAATAGAAAGAAAAAAAAGAGATAGGAGAGGAGGAGTATGAAGATATCTTCTTCACATGTAGTAATCAATGCCGGAGATGTGACAGAGTCGTTCTCACATGGACGTTTCTTGGTTACCAATCTGTTCTGTTGTATAAGGCCATCCTTAACGGAATAACTTTCCCCTGTTCTAAGCCCAATTATATATTAAAAAATTGAACAGTGGTCTTAGATCAAAAATATTGATCTTGGTTCAGAACTGATCTTCAGCCCGTTCTAACATTCTTCCTCTCTTCTGATTGGTCGAAAAAAAAATGAGAAGGAAATATTTTCATTTCTCTCATTCCATCGAAATCGTGTCTAGAGTTTGTTTTCTCGCCATAGTCGCCGCCGAAGCTTTGTTTTCCGGCAATTGAAACACCAAAATCGAAAGGAGAGAAGCTATTTCCGTCCTATTCCGTCCTTGTCTCCATCGTTGTCTCCATCGTTGTCTCTGTCGTTTCCTTTGTCGGGCTTTTGGCATATCGAAACCAAAATCTCAATCGAAACCAAAATCAAAATCGAAACGCCTTTGTCTCCTCCTCTCCTTTATCGGGCAAATCTCCGGTCATACAGAGAAGGTTTGTCACAGTCGTTTCCTCTTTTAATCTTTGAATTAGGTTTAGTATAGGATTTGGGATTAATCATTATACGATTATATTGAGCTTATCTATGATTGAATTAGGTTTCGGTTTAGTATCTGCTACTCGTTTTTTTCATCCTTTGTTAGGTTATGCTCTTCTCCAAGGCTGATGATTTTCAGAAACTTGCTCAGCCTCTTGAAGATATTGCAAGAAAGTTAAAATCGAAGGTAGTTTTGATCTGTGGTAGGTTAGTTGTGCAGAATTGCTTATGGTTAGGACTTGTTTTACTCGCTTGGCATTTCTTGTTTGGTGAGAAAATGGCTAAAGCAACAAAGACCATGTCCCTGCGTGTTGGATTTTCATGTCTTCTCCCTGTGGATTTTGGTTTTTGATGCACACACACAAACTTTTGCTAGATTCTCTTTACTTGTTTTTGGGTGAATCAGTGGTGCGTCGTGTTGAGACTGAAGTGATTCCTGTTTCTCCTGAGGATGTGCCTAACGTATGTGTAATAAGCCTTAGTATGCTTTTTGGTATTGACAATGGTTTTTGAATGTGGCTATGTGTTTTGTCTTTCTGGGTGTTGGGTTTTGTCTTTCAATTTGTTTTTTTTTCCTAATAACTATCTATTTCGAATTGATGTTGAATGAGACAGCTTTAAGTCTATGGTTTAGGTTTTACTGAGAATGTTTTGATGCTTTGTGTAGATTTCATATGTGCATTGATTATTTTGTGAGCTGATTATATATTTTTCCTTTTTGTTTTGTTTTGGTTCAATGTGGATTTAGAGAGAGGAGCAGCTGGAGAGGTTGTTGGAGATGCAGCAGTTTGGTGATACATCGGTAGGGATGTGGTCGAAGCCGACAGTAAGGAGGAAGACAAAGATTGTTTGCACCGTGGGTCCTTCTACCAACACAAGAGAGATATCTCATGAAGAGGAAAAGCCTGTTCACAAGGAAAAGACCCAATCAACAGAATCGGGTTCCACGGCCAGAGCCTCATCAAAGCAGCCTGTGCCTGTGAGGAAATCCAAACCCATGAAGCAGAGCAGGAAACGTTCAGGCACCAAAACTATGAAGAAAAAACAAGCAAGAGGTGTTTGTTGTTCTTTGAAAGTGATACTCTCGGAGCTCCTGATGGTTTATTCTGTGTTTGAAATTGTGGGTAGCAATCGGATAATGTTGAATCTTGTAGTAACAATCACATTTCATAATCAAATTTTGTAATGTTAATCACATTTGTGATTGAAGGTTAATCACATTTTTATTCTAAGAACACCATAATTAGTTTCCCCATTTTTTTTACCTATGATCTTAACAACTGATCTTAGATTATTTTCACTATAAATTTAATCTAAGAACATGAAAAAAAGTTCTCCCATTAAGGATGCCCTAATGAATATATTTTGATTGACTGAAATCAGAATTGTAACAAACAAACTATTGACATGTGTAATGGTCTACGCCTAATACAATAGAAATGCAGTGCAAGGAAAGATTCTTCATTTAGTTATACTTGTTTATGCCTTGACGGTAAGCAACTGAGGTATACCGACACCTCTCTGTTCATCCTCCAACGCGGCAAGACGTTTGTCTATCTCTTAGTATACGTCGACGATATTCTCATCACTGGTAATGACAATTCCTCCATTCAACGAGTTCTTCACTCCCTTGCTGATCGATTCTCCGTCAAGGATCCAAAGGAGCTTAATTACTGTCTCGGCATTGAAGCTCATCGCACTGTTAAAGGTTTGCATCTTTGTCAGCGCAAGTATATCATCGACTTACTTCAGCGTTACAACATGCTCTATGCCAAACCCGTTGCAACTCCGATGGCCTCTTCTCCGAAGCTTACTCTCAAGTCCGGTTCTCCTCTTCCCGATGGAACTGACTATCGCAGTCTTGTTGGCAGCTTACAATATCTTTCATTTACAAGGCTCGATATCAGCTATGCCGTCAACCGCTTGTCTCAATTTATGCACCGCCCAACTCAAGAACACTGGCAAGCTGCAAAACGGGTACTTCGTTATCTAGCGGGAACAACAACTCATGGTCTTTTCTTTGCTGCCAAGAATAACCTTGCTCTCCATGCTTACTTCGATGCTGATAGGGCAGGCGACAGGGATGACTATGTTTCAACAAACGCCTATATTGTTTACATGGGTACTCATCCTGTCTCCTGGTCCGCAAAGAAGCAGAAAACGGTTGCTCGCTCTTCCACTGAAGCCGAATACAGAGCTATTGCCAATACCTCTGCAGAACTTCGTTGGATTTGTAATCTCTTAACCGAGCTGGGTGTCTATATCCGTGTCATACCGACAGTTTACTGTGATAACGTTGGTGCCACCTTCCTCTGTGCAAACCCCGTTTTTCACTCCCGCATGAAGCACCTTGCTTTAGATTATCATTTTGTTAGAGGCTAGATTCAGCAAGGACAGCTTCGTGTATGTCACGTTAACACCAAGGATCAGCTCGCCGATGCCTTGACAAAGCCACTTACACGTGCACCGTTCATTCACTTACGTCACAAGATTGGAGTGTCTCCCGGCCCTCCATCTTGAGGGGGCATGTTAAGGATACACCTTGATACGCAAGCGATATGCTCTTCATTACTCAATATTCCGTATCATGCTGTATATAGAATGTTCTGTTTATACTCTTTAGTCTAGAATGTTCTTTCTGTACAACTATATATATCTTTGTAAAGCTATCATTTATGAATAAGACTCATCTTCTACATAATGGACTATTCCTTCAATTGATTAATTTCAAAACTAGCTAAGCTATAAACATATTTTTTGTTACCAAAAGAGAGATACATAAAACATAGAAGTGGCCAAAGTTCTTGTAGATTTGATTGGTTAAGTCACTGTGGGTAAACGGGCGATTCAAATGAAAAATAAAAAAGAAAAAAGAAAAACAGGGGACCGACCGACAACTAGAAGAACAAGGCCCGAGGGGGATGCACAGCTGTGAATGTGATGGAGAGAGTCGGTGCAATGCCACGTCATCCACCGACCAGCACCCTATTGGACTATTTGCCGGGTAATGTGGTAAACCCTCTCACCCACCTTTGTCTTTACTTTTACTTGGAATTAGGATATACTATTAGTTTACACACTCACTGCGCTAAACTAGTCACCACCCAAACTCAACCCAATCAAAGATATACAGTACTTATGTCATTGTCCCACGTACGCCGAGGAAACACGCGTACTTGTGCAAAGCTGCTTCTATCTATCACGACGTGACGTGTGTTGTTGATATAGTGAGCTGCCACCCATTCCCTTCATAACAAAGTGATAAGGTTCATCAAGCTTACTATCGCAAGAAGTCATCAGCCACGTCAGCAAAGGACGAGTCAAATGAAGAGAAGGAGTTGACTGGTCAACTCAAGTCAAATTAGTTGACTGACTTGGGTTGTTGCGGAAGGGTTACGGTTATTCTTTGTAGGCTATAAGAGCCGTTGAATCTAGTGAGGACTCTTTATGCTTATTCTGGGTTTTAATTCTCTTGCGATGTGCTTGAGAGCGAGTGATTGATCAATGTTGATCATTTTTATTCAGATTAAGCTCTTCTCTCTTGATTTGTGATTCTTAAGCTCTGTATTACATTCTCAGCAATTCTAATTGAATATAGAAGCATCATTCAGTGATTCCGTTAGATCCTTTCAGAATCTATCA